>NW_027112242.1:260020-269842 GCF_000696795.3 Halyomorpha halys | reverse complement strand
TAAATATTGTATATATTATTTTATCATTATGTTATTTTATTTATTTATTTTTCATACAGATAGTCTGATTATGTTCACTTGTCTATTCTTTTGTTCGTATATATTTTAAGAGAGTTTTATTTTATTTTATTTTATTTCAATTTGTTTTGTTTTTTTACTTGTTTATTTTATTTTATTTTTTATTTTAGTATGTATGAGATCATTCATCAATATTACCTATTGCCCACAACTGTGTGGCAGATTGTAATATCTATCAATAAATAAATCTATAAGTTAAAAAAAAAAAATTTTCAAAGGTAGTTTTGTCCTATAAGGAATAAATGAATTCAAGATTAATCTGTCACAAGCTAACTCAGACCCGTAGCCGGAGCTGTCCTACATTGATATTATCCTCAATAATAATGAAATTCTACGACCTCCCTTATAAGAGCGGCTGTAACCAGAAGACAGAGGAGCGGTGCTAGAACGCTCACGTAGGCATAGCTGTATGAGGGACATGAAGGCACAACAAAAAAGGTCGGCTAGAGGACGCCCTAGATAGCCACGGCTCGGTATATGACAGCATGTACCACCACTGTCTGGGGATTGTGAGTAGGGACAAGGAACAGATTTTTTTGATTTTTTTTTTTTTTTTTTATACTCAATGCGATACAGCATTATTAGGTAACATTACATATCTCAAGCAAAATACGAGTGTAGTATAGCCTTCTGTATTTCTACGGTATAAAAACACAATTTGTAATTTAGTAAAAGAAAAGATAGTAATAAGTCATTCAAAGTTTTTTGCAAGAAAAATACCAGAAAACATAAAACCTACTTTTGTACCAATTATTTTTTAATTGTTGTATATCGATAGTAGAATCAGGAATAACTTAGGTTCAAAAAACTAGTTAAGATATAGTAATCGAGACAGCGGACAACTATAGAGCTCTTACTCCTTTAGAATAAAGGTATTCATGATCTTTAGTTTAACATGTTAAAAGGAAAAAGTTGAGTTAAATGGAGAAATATTTCTTTCAGCATGTTAAAACGTGATAACATTTGGTCTGTTCACAGATCTGCTAAATAAAGAAAGCCTTAATGCTACCGACCAACTGAACTCCACACCATTTCGTCAGCTGTCGTTTTGATAAGTTAATTACTCTTAGTTCGCCTTGTTTTTATTTTAGAAGTTTTTAAAATTCTAATAAAGTGATGAATAATGAAATAATCGAAGGTTTTGGAAAGAAAGGTTATGAAGCTGCCCAACAAATCCGCTAAGAGTTATTCAGTAATTAACATATAGACTTTAAATTGGGCTTCTAACAATCTTACATTTATAATATTTAGGCTGTTAAAACTTTTTACATTTACTTTTTACACATCATGAATATCCCTTATATTGCCTGAAGTCACGGATAATCCAGCGTGTTAAGCCAGATGTTAGCATTCTCGAATCAAAATCTGTGCCGGTTCAAATCTGGTCTGGAAGGTTTTTATTTCGTAGCGAACCCTCGGAATAAATCTCTACTTTCCCACTCTAACTAAAATAGGATGGCAACGTATAATGCAATCCGTCTTTCCTGACCTAATTTGGAGAACATAAGGACATAAAACCCTAAATAAAAAAGATATTGCTTCATTCGTTCATATAATAATCTTCCATCTTAAGGCCATTGAAATTACTCTTAAACACATTCCTTAACGAGAAAATTTGTTTCTAGCTCCTGTAATAAATTGGTGAAATAAACATGGGTCAGTACATGTTAATGAGGCGATTTTCAAAGCTTCAGATAGTGTCAAATCAATAAAACTAAACGAAAACTATAAATGATAGAGAAAAAATGTAAGTAGATATTATAAGAACAATAATAGAATAAATGTCACCAACTTCCATTTAAACCTTAGAGAGTATTTTTTTTCGTGGGATGACTTGAAATGGAAAATTTAAATTTGAAAGAAAAAAAAGATTGTGAAAACAATAGGTTAGTCTTTTTTGCATGTATCGCAGGGTCCCCCGAAAAAACTTAATCCTGCGTTTCAAGCCACAGCAAAATTACTACAGTAATTAATTCTTAAAAATACTACACAGGCTGCTTAATTTTAATTTTAATCTCAAATTTCATTCTCAAAATTGTTAACAATGCGCACTGAACTTTTTTATTACCTCACTACTTAACGTAGGCAAGCTATGTATTCGTACAAGAAATGAAAAACACATCGAATTCATGGTTCCATGTGTATGTCGGCAGCCAATTTTTTTATAATTGATAATCGATAATCAATCGAAGTGTTTATCGGATTTTGAACAAATTTTCAGGGAATGCGCAGGTTCATATCCAGTAGTTACCACATCGATTTTACCAGATTTCGTCATATACTGTTGTTAATGCACGTGGAAACGGTTTTTTCTCGGTACAGCGATATATGGAAAATGGCCTATTCATCTTATTCGGTCCGAATTTGAAAGGAAGTTAATAAGTGTGGAAATGGTCTTGTATTTTTTTTTTCAACTTCCATCCACTGAATATTTTTAACAGTAAATAAATATGTAAATAATATTTGCTTCATAAAATTCTTGACAATATATGGTCAGTTCAAATAAATGTATTATTAAAATTTGTATTCCTCAACTATTAACAATTGCCTATAGAAACAACTGTGACAATATTGACTAACCTAAACCCGATTAGAAATCCAACTTGCTTTACGAACTGCTAACGAACCTAGAGAAAGTAACCACCAACTAATAATTCCTTGTCGTTGGTACATAGTTTGCAGTTTTTAGACTAATTTGGAGAGGGAAACATTAAGGACGCCAATTATATTCGACTTGAATCCTGTTTTGAGGGGAAAGTTTGGAAAGTCAAATCCTCTATGACTTGTCTCGGATTTCTGTTTTTGGTTTAACGTCAACTGGGTCAGAGACTTTCATTAAACGATGAGCAAGTAACAAGCTCGTTAGGAAGACATTCATTAACAACTTTATTTTCTAAACCAACTACATTACAAGAACCTTATTTTAAGACCTTTGAATATTCAAATTAATGATTATAATAACATTTTTTTTTAATAATCAAATTGATATTTTATTGATGGTAGATTCAGGGTGCATAAAAGACTATATTAGTCTGATTCCCTAACTTTTCTCTGCTTTAAAAATTTCTCTGTCTCCTTACCCACAAATAAGTGAAATATAAAATAGCAAATTTGTTACAATACTCAAAAATATTTATTAATGAATTGACTATCACATTCTTTCGTGGCTTCAAATTTAAACACACACCTAGATTAAAATTAAAACCATAAAAAGACGTTCTATTTAAGAAATTTTCAAATAGTACTTTTTTTTTGGTTTTCTGAAAAATATTTAATTTTTAACCATTTTTTTTTAAGTTACAACTTAGAAATCATTTCTCTATGATTCATAAAAAATTCAAATAAATAATAATATCACGAAACTAATAGGTAATATTTAGTTAAATTATTCAAGACCGGAGTTAAATTATTCCTATATCGGCCACCAGTTATAATTTCTCGCAAACAATTGCTTCGATTTGTATGTGAGAAATCGAATTCCCTCCGGAGTAAAAGGACTGTTAGAAAATAAGTATAAGAAGTAGAGACCGAATTTCTATGTTATTGGTCATTTAATTGTGTATTTTAACATTGTCTATCTGATTGACGATATATGGAATAATAAATATAAATTATAAAAATAATTGACCGTAACGGAATATGTAGGAGATGGGCGTGAAGTACGGTCAAAAAAGGAACAATAAATAGTTACTATTTTCTGTTCATTTTTTACCGTACCCCCGACCATCTCCTTAGTGTATAAAAGAAAAAAGTGCAATGTTAAATAGCAAAAATAACTAAAATTAAATAAATAAATTAAATTTTATATGATGAAGATGGTCGTGGAGTACGGTCAAAATAATAAATAAACAGTTGTGATTTTTTTGTTCCTTTTTTACCGCACCCTCGACCATCCCTTTCATATATAATTTAATTTTCAGTTATTTTTTATATATATTTAATATTGCACATTTTTCTTTTATACACAAATCATCAAATTGCGGATAATTAGCGAACAATATTTTTTTTTTTACTGCTCTAAAATCCGTTCTCAAATTACATCGGTGACTAGTTTTATTTATTGGCATATGATCTATTGAAATATTATGTAATAACTGTAATATATGAAGCGTTATTTATTATCTTATGTATAAGAATTAATAACGATACACACAAAAATAATTAAGGAACTATTTATAAATTAGTTGAAAAAAATTAACATACCATAAACAATTAACAATTGTCAAAATCCAAAATTATTTAAAATAAACTTAAATGTACATAGGGTTACAAAAATATCTTCATAAATGTTAAAATCATATAACAATTAAAATTAAAAAAACAGACATTAGGTTGAGGTCAAAGTCCACACTTCAACAATAATTAAATATCATAGTCACTTATCCACGACAAATAAAAAAAATCCACAAATCATACTCACAATCAGCAGTCATAGCCAAGCAGTTTCTAATTAAGTAGAACTCAAATTGTCTAAGAAATGAACCTCTCTCTAAGCAATATATTTTACGCTACACTTAATTTTCGAAAGCTTTTAAGTCTAGCTTCTAACTTAAACGGAAATGTTTAATACCCGTGAAGAAACGAAAGGAGTATAATTGCGAGAGAATTGAGTAATTTTGTGATAAAAAAAGTAACTGGCGTTTCCAGCATTTAATTTCTCTGAGATTGTAGGGCCTTTATAATTAAACTCGTACTTTTTCTACTTAAACGTTCATGTATGCCACTGAAACCATTACCACAGAACTGGCTATCCTCGTTATCCTCAATAGTAATTGAAGATAGTTCTTTTTAAATTTGAGCTATCGGACTTAACGAGATAAAGAGTTAGAATCAATAGTAGATTTTCAGTTATCGAGTTACCTACGAGGTTGCTAGGGTAAAGATAAAGAATTCAAACAGGTTTGTATTTAGAGAACATAATTTGTAAGTACACACTTGTAAAATATGACCTTTCGTTGGCGTTGCAGATGTCTTTACATAAAATTACTATTCCAGAACTCACGTTTTGTCACCGATTTTTATGCTCTCACCGGGTGGGTATAGATGAAATCCGATTTCGTTTTGTAAAATTTGAAAGATATTCACTAACTCGCCAGATAATAAATGATGGTCTGACTATGTATTGTTAAGAGGTAGGCTTGCCAATATAAACAAACGTAGGAGTTATACCTTCAAGAAATGAGACACATGGCAATACGAGTTTCACTAAACTCTATGAGTGCAGCGCTAGAAAAAACAACTTTGAGTAATCAAATTTTGACTAACACACATAAATATATTTTTATGAGGTTCTTGAGGACCAGTCAATAGTAAAACAACTTATTGATACGACGTTTCCCGATTTTATTGTTCGCTATAAAAATGAAAATCAGAGCCGCTTCAACCGAGGAAGGGTCAGGGGTTCAGTACTTATTAAGAGATATGTTCAAGATTACGCTCTGCCACCAGTTTTTCCCCAAGGGAATCCACATTATGGAGGCTGTGTGGCCGCAGGAGAAATTCTGAATCCACATGATTAAATAAATATATATAGTTTATATTAACAGGAATTCCATCCCCTTCAACTAAACCTGTCCATATGGAGTGGATATCTATAAACATTCATTTCAGTGCTAAATTAAGAATACTGTTAGAGTGTAGATCTTCCAGCTTTAAAGCTGAATTGAAGAGCTAATGAGCTACATTATTTAGATAGATATTTATTGACTCGATCTCTATTCTACGTTAAATCTAAGACTATTTTAATCATAAAAAGTAATATCTTCAATATATGTCAATCAAATTAAAATTTCTGTAGGTCAATGCAATACTTTTGAAATGGGTGTACAACAGAAAAACTTAATTTTCGTTATACAATAGCTATGATTGAGTTCACGATTTTAATTTATTTATTTTAATTATTTACCTTATTTTGCTACTATTTAACCCTTTTTTCTCTTTATGTTATTTACGATGTGTATATATTGTTTTGTTTTTATTCATTTTAGTATATACTTGTTTATTTTGTTATCATCATTTTTCTAGTTTTTCATCTTTACTTAATCTGTACAAATGTTGTGATTGTGTCCGCAAAGACCTAATACTTATTAGTGTGTGGCATATTGTATTAAATCAATAAAAACTTTTTAAAAACAAAGATTAAAGATTGCTAAAAAATAAGTATGTTTGATCTACGAATTGTTACAATATATTGATACACATATTTTGACATTTTTATATACATACTTTAACAATATATTGAACATTCTGATAAGTACGTATCACTCGTGCTTCGTAAAAGACTACAAAAAAAAAATCTCTAGGAGCAATAATAATATAAAATATTCAAATAGTTACGTTGAAATCGTTTTTTATTTATGAGTACAATTGGACTTTATTGCACTTATAACTTTTTTCAGTTTTTTTTTTTCATCTTCTTAACCAGACTTTCAATTGGCGTACAAGCTAAGTTCAAGAAAAACGTAATCTCTCTCTTCCAGTACATAGTCCAGGTGCATCTTCCACCTCAAACAACTTCCATTTCCTCTAAAGAGGAAGAATACCGAACAGAAGAAGAATGCAACAGAGATGTCTTCCAGAACGGCCATCAGAACCGGTCCGACAGGACTTAGAGACCTACTTTCTGCACCTAGCTACCAGGCACCGTTCATCAGGTTCAGTGAGAGACGCGGCGACTACTGGTCTGTCGCGGGGCGTTCCGACTGCGAAAGATACAATCCAAATATCAATATTGATAATAGAATTCAACAAAAAAATTTGGTTAGCACTTCTGGATAAAAATCACTTGAGCTTTCATACATAATATTCACAAGTTTGAGGAACAACTACGGAGAATTCATTAATAGCAAAAAGGTTTATATCTTCTACATTCTGGTGTAAAAGCTAATGGACAAGCTGTCAGTCAGTGCAAGATCAGTAGAAGCCTCGTGAAGACTATTATTAACCAGCCAAACAGTTCTGATTGACAGAGCGAGTCTCGGGGAGAACTCATGCGAACAAAATACCTAGTAATTGCACAAGGAATCTTTTCATGATGATCGAATATTTGATAAAAATGCAGCTGAAGTAGATCCAATAATCAATTTAAAAAATTACACCAAGAAATTTCATAAGATGTAAAATGAATTCACTTCAGATTTTAAACAGTGGGTGCCAAAAAAATTGGGTCAATAAATATATTTAAAAAGACAATCCTGATAATATGACAGCTTGAATAAATCACATAATTTTTAAAAATTATGAAACGGTAAAAAACAGAAGAAAAAATCACACAAACTTCGGCACGAAATAAAAGTCAACCCTCTCCCTCCCTCCCCCCACCAGGCCGGATTCAACCAATACCGTTTATGATCCTAGAATGCTAGGTTTGTGGCTCATCATGCTCGACCAAACTCGGCGAATATCTTAATTTCACAAAGAGAAATGAACGGATAAATAAAATTACTATAAACAAAATGTTTTGGAATAGTGGTTTCACGCTTTAGCCAACTATCTATTTTACTAGATGGGTAAAACTAAGATCAACAAAAATCAAATAATAATAAATGAGTTCTTACAGAAATTGTATCAGCTTATTATTTTTTAACATCAACAAATTTAATCTCTAAAACAATTGTACTTATGGTGGTTTTATAGTTGTCCAGACAAGTATATAGAAAAAATGAAGCGAAGTAATCTAAAAAAAAAATTTTGAAAATAATGAGGCACCCTTAAAAAACTAATGATTTTCACATTCCTTCTTTTTTCAAGACGCCCCACAAAATAAAAAAATCTTGTGGGCTGGTTTACGTAATAACATAAACATTTCTAAACATGAGACTTTTTTTTTTTTTTTGTTAACGAACCATACACTATTTAACGAAAACCTACAAAAACATAACATTATTTATGCATTTAATTCAATAGTTTATTTGAAATATAATAGTGAGTTTAATTCATAAAAGTAATATGAAATAAATAATCATAATTGAAAAAATACATTACGTATAATATAGGAAAAAAGTAAAGTAAATAATTTTTGTTTTCATTTGTATAAAATATCTCGTTTTCATTATTCTATTATTTAAAATGATAATTAAGAAGTGGCTTCCTAGAGACTGCATCGAATCGCGTATAAAATCAATTAAATTACATTTTACAATTATTATATCAAGGTCTTGCTTAAAATATGTTTCGTGTATGACCTTCAATCACAAGGCTTTGTATATATTATTCAACTCTTTTGTTTTTCTTTTATAATGACCTACTATACACTTTCTAAAATACTGCCAATACTTCGTCTCCCTATTATGTCTTTTTCATTTACGATTATTTATTTATCTTGCTATCTTAATCTTATAACCACTGCTACATTTCAGATAATAAATTAATTACTAAATTCTAACTAATAAATCAAATTAATTGTATTAAGTATTTCCTAAACACAAAAAAAAAACTGTGTACATATACAACTTTTTAATCATAGTTGTGATAAATTATTAATTTATTTTTTCTTTAACCTAACAGGGGAGACTAGATGCATTAAATCAAAGATCCCAGAGAGATGCAAAGTGAAACACTAAGCAACCCGTGATGTTCAAGAAGTCAGAATACAAGATTATGTCCCAAAATAAATCCAGAAAATACGGCACGAAATGAAGCAACAAGAATCCATAAAGATAAGACGGCAGGAATAATATTACGACAGAGTGGCGCAGTGTCTATTTTCGGACAGTCTGGACCGATCCGTTCTGCCTGTCAATCAGACTGAGGAAAACTGTCATGATTTAGTTTTCAATTCTTCTTAGATGGGTTATTCCTCTTTGAGTTCCTCCTCTAAGACGAAATTGTTTTAGCCACTGAAAAAATGAGGACCCGTTTAGGGATGAAATATATCCGTTAAATCAATTGGAGACTTAACGATAAATCACTAACGATCTTGTTATAGCTTGTAATTCGATAAACACCTGTAGCTCGAAGACGCCATATAAGGTACCGCAAAGTTGCTACCTGCCATATTTAGGTCACACCTTTGTAGGCCTTACAAGGCACAACGAACTATTACTGACAAGGGGAGGCTACGAATGTGGGACCATTGATTTGAATTAAACTTTTTTTGGTGATAATAGGTCGAAAACTAATAGACACGTGTCCAAGAGTTCCTGCTAATGCGCCGTAAGAGCCGGAAAAACAAATTATATATTTCTCGAATTTTTTTATCTTATCGCATAATGCTTTTGATCTGCATGTATGAAACAGTTATTATGTACCAATCAATTCGTTTTTTTTGTTGTTTTTTTTTGTTCAATAAGAAAAAAAATCATAAACATCACCTTGATTGTATTAAATAAGTTAAAGTAAGTAAAAAATCACAAAAAAAAAAAATATTTGTTTGGAAAAAATCAAGTTAGATTCGATTTAAGCGTCTTTTAAAACCCTTAAATACGAATTTCAAAAAAATCAAAAAGTTGATTATTAGGAAAATTCGTATCAAATTCAAATGGTTTTTGGAAGAGCGAAAAAAAAAATTAACTTAATTTCATAATCAAAAAATATTTTGTTCAACTTTGCTAGGTCAGTCGGTTTAAATCATTTTCATACTAAGTTGCCTTGGCATTATTAGGTAATTAATTATATACGAATTTATTTGTTTGCGGACGTATAATAGCAACAAAATATTGAAAATTATATTAAATAAGATAAAATTCACAGTAAATCACAAAAATAAAATCACTGCTTATATAGTAGACCAGAAATATTCCTGTT
>NW_027112242.1:207612-259853 GCF_000696795.3 Halyomorpha halys | reverse complement strand
TATATGTGTGTTCATTTTCTCTGGCCGGTTCAAATATAATAAATTTGGCAATTACCTCTGCTATGAATACACCATTGGAACAATTTACATTTTTCTGAAAACGCATTTAAGGTTTCCTGAGTAAGTATAAAAACGAAGAGAAAAAAGAAGTAGGATAAAAACGATTTGGGTATATTTTACAAAATATTCATATGGGTTGAAAAAGAGGGAATTTGGCTTTCCAGTATTTAGTTTGGAACCTTGAGAGGAGCAATGAATTTATTTCATGAATGCTAGACATAAAAAAGTCTAAGTCTAAAAACTTATAATTTTTGATTTATATGAAATTGGTATTTAAGGATTTCAAAAGATTTAAACGCTTAAACCGAGTGAGAATTGATTTTTTTTCTAAACTACATTTTTTTGGTATAATTTAATGGAACCTACGTTTAGTTTTTGTGTTTTTTTTTTCAATTGTATACAATAGCCATTACATACAGAGCAAAGGCGGTATGCGATAACATAGAAAATTTCTAAAAATAGATATTTTTGTTTTCCAGCTCCTCAAGCAATTTAGAAAGAACCCTGGGACAGGTGTCTAATATTTTTTAACCTAGTATCACCAAAAAGAGTTTCATTGAAATTGATAATCCCGTGTTCGTACTCTCACCTTGTGAGTAAATATTAATAAGAGATGCAATCATAATGATTCGTAAATACAACATCGATATTTATCTAAGTTAACTTATTATTACAGAGAGAAATACTTTATTCATATATGCTGCCTAAATACATTAGGTTGCTATCTTACACAGCGATGGAGAATTATATGATGGAGAAACTAACACCGTAAACATAAAAGGATATTTAGACACATCTTATTATATGTTATGTATATTCTTTCGTAATAACCTGTCAACTTATATGAACATTAATTTCTCTTGATCAAAGTTATGTCATTTCTTTTGTAATTTTCTTTTTCTTATATAGCTGCATTTAATTCGCTTTGAAATTGTGGAGAATCGGTCCATGGTAAATTTTATTGTTTTTAGAAAATATTACTAATTATTTTTTATTGTGGGTAGTCTGCCAAATGAAAATTTTATTAGTAAAAAATAAAATGAAAAACTGAAAAACGAAGAAAAGAAAATTCGCTATACATAGATTTCCTGAATAAACATGAAGATGAGACCATAAGGTTAAAACCTCTTTTTTCATTTTTTTTTTTAAGAACTAGAAGTAGTTTTAGTTAGTCAATTTTATGAAAAATATTTTAAGTTGTTAAATGACAATAAGGCCAAAAAAAATTATTTTACCACATAAAATACTTATAGCAATAAATAACATTCAAAAAAATTGAAAAGAAAAATTCATTTTACTGATATTAAATTAATATTACTTAGTACATAGATATAAAAACAAAGTTTTAAACCCTCATTTTATCAACGATATATATCAAAAGTAATATTAATTGGTTCATTCACAACAATTATAAACAAACTTCAAAAAATATTTTAAAAAACTTATTTCAATTAAACTTGCTATACTGTGTAGCCATTCTTAATTGTTACCGTTATTTTTTTTATAATCTTTTCGTTAATGTTCAGCCTTGAAACAATTATGAGTAATTCAGTACTTTTTTATTTCATCAATTCAATTAAGACTAAAATAAAGAACACAGAAATCCATTCAATAAACCGCCGCACCAAGACGTGATGAATAAATGTTTCCCATAAACACGTTGAAAGGAAAATAAGGTTACTAGTATAAATTGGCCTTGATAATAATCATGATCAATACGAATTCAACAGTGTATGAATGACCATGACAAAACACGATATACGAAAGAGGGCTATAATCGAAATTCAAGTGAGAGTAAATGTCTAAACCGATGAGGCTAGAGAATGGTTCAGAACATTCTATGCACTATATGTCAGGCATGAATATTGACTACGTAAAATTATGTAGTATTAGTGAGACGATTTTACTAGAATCAGAAATAAAATTACTAGCTATTTTACTCCCAGCGAAAGGACGGAAAATTCAATCGTGCTGTAAGTTATTCAATGCCTAAACTAGCTAACATAATACAAATGATAACATATATTATACGTGATTTAAAAAAACAACTCACACTTGTATTTAATCAAAGACCGGTCAATTTTCAGTCAACAAATCTTGTTTTTAATTTGCACAATAACAAAAGTGGGCTATTATTATTTCCAACATTTGAAAATTTTAACAATTTAAACTGTTTAAATTTTTACCATCCAAAATATTCGAAGGCAGAAGATATTGAATGAAAATACCAATCATACGAAAATATTTTAACACCGTTACTTATTTTTTGTTGGCTTCATTGTAATAGTTAATAGCAGAATGAGGTCAAAGAAATTTTTAAACTTTTAACTATTATAAAATATAATAAGAAGAATATAAATAACATTTTTGAAAATGACTAACCTATTAAGTAATAGTAAATAATCATTTTTTTTTCTGTCAAAAGAGATGAAATTATGTTGTGACCATTTGGCCAATCATCACACATCAATAGTTCCAGAAAATTAACATGATCCTGAATTTTAATCAAGAAATTTCAGTCGAAAAAATTTATCTCTTAGATAAGAAACCCCAGTCCCACCTACATTCTGCCTACTGCCTAACCCTGGGAACGATACCAAGTTAGTTGTCTTATATAAATAAAACTAGGTTAACAAACTTTTCTCTCTTTTTTTTATATCCTAAAATATTTAAATAACAGAAACAGACTAGGAAAAGACTTTATAAAATAAGTAAATTAATAATACATAAAAGTTATTTTTAAACGTCTTCCGAGAATAAATATATTCTCCTTCGGCAACAGGCTTAGTAGCTAATTGTAAAAAAAATAATCTGGATTTTCTTTTTAGGAAGTTTGATAAATTTATAGAAATAAAATAATATATAATTGCTTAAGCTGTGATGCTTTATAGCTCCGAAGAAAACTTCTATACCATTTTAAAAAAAAGAAATAGATATTTCATTCTAGAAACATCTCGAAAACATCCTCACCATCAAAACTTGGTACAGCATAGGAATTCTACAAAACAATATGTTTGCTACTAGAATTATATGCTGTCTCTGGAATTTATATCGATTTGTAATTTTCTTTTTTTAGGTATAAAAATTACCGTTTTTTTCGGATATAAACGAGTAAATGAATTTTTCAATTAAATTATTATTATTTTTTTTTAAATTAAATATAAACGATTCTAAAATAGGTTTTAATCATTTATGAATAATAATAACTTTTAGACTGATACCTAATAAAGTAACGTGACTAATAGAAGAAAGCAACGAAGAACAATTATACATCAGTTTATGAATATCTAAAGGTAGATTATCTTTACCTACTTATCTTCAAAGTGTGTTTACTATAAATAATAATGATTACATAAAAATAAACCAATTAATAAAAAAGATTTAACGAACTTTTAAGTTGAAAATAATCACGCATATAATAAAACATGATGGCACAAAAAATGTTAATCTATTTTTAAAAATATAAGAATTGAAGGGCTGCTAATAAGGAAATTGGCTTCGCCATCAGCTATGTGAGTCAGGTTGGCCGAGCGGTCTAAGGCGCCAGATTTAAGCTCTGGTTCCCGATGGGAGCGTGGGTTCGAACCCCACACCTGACAGAGATTTTTATTTCTGCTTTTTACTAATAACGTCGTTTGCACAATTTAAAAATAGTTTTATGAACATATTTATTAGAATGATAATAATATAAAAAATAATTAAATTATATCTTTCAGCTTAGAGGTTAATTGCAAATAATTATTATTTTAGTTTTAAAAAATACATAAGCAATTACTTTATTACGTAAAATTAATGATAACTTTAGTAAAACATATTTTAATTTAATATTTTAGTTAGTAAGTTAATTAATTACTTTTTTATTTTACTTCTTGTAAATATTTATTAGAGTCATGGTAATATAATAAAAATTAAATAACTTACATTTTAATTTTTTCAGGTTAATTTTGAATTTTTATTAGTTTACTTTTTTTAAAATTTTATTAAATAATAATTTAATTTAATACTGAACCTAATAAGTTAATTAATGTGTTTTCGCCTTTTTTCACTTCTTAAACCTAATAAAGTTTTATAAACAATTTAAATTTAATTTCCTATAAATATTTATTATATTTGCCTGCACAATCGGGCAATAATAAAATAATACATTTATTTCAGACCATGATTCAATTAATTTCAAAACAACAAAATAAAAAAAAATTTGAGATATTTATTAATCATTTAATTTTTTTTTAAATATTATAACTAATTGAGCCTTGAAGTTGACAGAATAACTACCCTCATAAAATCACACTCTGAATTTCAGTATTACTTACGCAATAATTTAAAATAAAATAAATGGATAGGATCAGAATGTAAATTTTAATAAAGAGCAATGTTTTTATATTTTAACTATAGCTTTACAAAAGAAAATTATGCAACGAGAAATGTTATTAATGAATTAATCAATTAATGAATTAGACACAACAGGTATAAAATGAGATTTACTAATAACGAAACTAGACAATACCAACAGTATTGGCAGAGAAGGTGATAATAAAATAAAAGAATAAATAAATAATTGAAGTCGAAGATGTAAAACATTAAGTTTACAATTTTTTTTTTAATGTATATTTTTAAGATAAACGTAATTTAAAATTAAAATAAATAGAAAAACAAAATAAAATCCGTAATAAATACACTGTTTCAAAGAAAATGATTTGATTTAATAAAATAGTTATAAAAAATTGAGCTAATTCATACAAAGATAATGTAAACTAAATCGAATCTCGTTCTTTTTTTTTTTAATTTTAAACAATAAATCTATCAATCTATCCACTTTATTACAAAAGGATTTACCACCATGATCTACTTTTTGTACACTAAATCAATATGGCTAAAACTTTTTTTTGTAGATTCTAGATAAGGCCTGTCGTTAGATAAGGAAAAATGAATGGTCCTTACAATCACACCCTTTGCAGTATTTATACGCTTTCTTGAGTCTACAATGTTGGAATATCGTATTATTTTCGGATACTGACTAATACAGTTATTTCACTTTTTATAAATAGATGAAAATCATACATTTAAACATTTATTTTAACATTAAGTCAAATGGTATAAAAAGCATAACCCGAGGGCAAAAAAATTATAAACTTGCAAATGTTCTACTATAAAAAATATTAATCAATTATAATGATATTACGAATATACAAATTGACTCAAGAAACGGATGCCGATTTGTTACAGATAAATCCTAAAAAGATTTTTTTAAATTTTAAAACAACCCATTCACTGATATATATCCAATATTACCCCGCTATCCTAAAACAGAAGTATTATCACAAAACAACGTCATTAAGGTAACTACATAACATTTGTTATACAAATGACTTTTTACCAAGAGACTTTAAGTTAAAATAGAAAGTGGAATTCGGAAAGTTTTGCAATCCCAACGGCCTTAACCAAAATGGTCCGGCAATAATCCGCTTAGACGGAATACTTTCTTAGAAGGGGGAGGAGTTGAAAAGTGTTCCTCAAATGAATAATAATAGTAGAGAATAAACGAAAATTTGGGTTTAAAAGAATCATAAATAATAAAAATGAAGTTTAGGAAATTTCTTATGATTCCTAATGTGATTCCTATGATTCCTTATAATTCAAAATGGAAATTAAGTTAAAGCAATATACCGAGTCAAGGATCAATTTAGTCTTAGATTTAACATAACCTAACCTACTCAATAATTTAATTTAACATTTCGATAATAAAAAAATAATCTCTAGTTGGATCTGATAATAAACTGGTTTAGCGTTAACTTTATTAGACAGTATCTCTGTCGCCTAGTTAAAGCAAGAACCGAGGCAAAGAAACATGCCCGACTTAAAGCTTTGAAAGGATAAATTACTCTCACCATAAACATAACCTAGAAAAAAATAGGTCGCAATCAAATTTTATACGGCATGGAAGTCATAAAATTCAGTAAAAAATTGGTTTTATTTTCTGTTAGAAAATAATGTCATTTTATCTAGACTATACAGTATTTTTGTTTAAATTATTGTAAAAATTTATATATTTTATAAATATTATATTATATTTAATACTACCAAATAAAAAAAATATATTTAGGGTATACTACCAAATAAAAAATATATACTATCTGGAGATTTAAAATATTGTTAGTTAAAACTATATGTAGGTAAAATACATAAATAATTTTTATAAAATAGAAATCTGAATAAATGAATTTTTATCGATTATACTGTTTGCGTTTTAATTTATGATTTTTAACAATAAACGCATTCGGCTATGCTATGAAAGTTATTTTTAGATAAAATAAAAACAATAGCAATAAAATAACTAAAAACATAATAGCATTTGTAATTCTGAATTGGTCACATAATTTATTAATTTAGTCGAAATATTCTAAAATAACATCTTAAGTCTCACCAACACAAGTAGAAAACTAACCAGTCTACTTTTCGCAAGTTAAGGTTTCAGGATAGAAAAAATAAGATCGCTAAGTGCAGATCAGAAAAAGCATCTCATATCAACAGCTTGAGAAAATACGAACCAAGTGACAGGTCAACATAAACTATACCATGTTATATGCAGAAACTATATACATATAAATTGCAATTAATTATAAAAATGAATACTCCATTCAAGAAACTTCTTGAAATCATAAAAACTGTATAAGTCCTAAAACATCACACGAAATGACTTTAGAATGATGTTGATGTTTAGTTATTTTTAAAGTATTAAAATCGTATTGTTGATCCTTGAAAAGGTGTGAAATCTTACATTTATGTGAATTTCAAGTCACTTAGGAATCGCAGGGAATGAACTAGCTGACCAAAGTGCACTGCAAGAGAAGCATTCACACTCCTGAGATGAGGAAAGCAATTTTCACTACTTCAGAAATAATAAAACTCCTCGAGAAGGAAATTAAAGATAGATGGTAATCTATGTGGAACGAAAGCCTAAGGAGTAAACTAAAAATTACTAAAAAAGACGTCAACTCCTGAGGAACCTCCAGCTGTAAATGTAGAGAGGGCTACTGATTAGACTAAGAATAGGCATGAGACTCATTCCTATCTTATTACAAAACAAACGCCTCCGAAATGTTAATATTGTAACAACAATTTGACAATTAATCATATCTTCCAAGAACGCACATATTTCACGTCTCACCCCCAATAGCATAGGATTAAACTGGAATACCTTAAAAACCCTTAGAGAAGATGAAAACAACAAAATAAATATTTCAATTTTCTAAATCACAAAATTTACTATCATAAATATAACTTAGAACAGACGAAAAATAGAATCACAACTCCTAAACTGATAGCCGGTGTCCCGTTGATAGCCGACATGATGCAGGGCAACAGGGGAAAAAACCTGGCTCCGGTACGGATGACGATGTCTAGGAAGAAAGAAGAAGACGAAGGCCAATGGCATGAGCCGACGTCCGAAGATCGGATCCGTAACGCTTGCCGATAGTGAAAGATTGCAGCTTTTTGTAAGGGCTTCGGGGGTGTTACCGAGGCCTAAGGCATCTCTGTGTCCATTCAGCCGTCAGTCTGCTCTGTAGCGGGATACAGGAGCTTTTACACGAGAAATCGCCAGAAAATAAATAAATTTCACTTAACGCGGTACTAGTGTCTATGAAATAAAAAAAAATGTGCGATGACCTTACTCGAGCGCTCCGCACTTGTCTATTTCAAGTGATATGT
This sequence comes from Halyomorpha halys, assembly GCF_000696795.3. NCBI lineage: Eukaryota > Metazoa > Arthropoda > Insecta > Hemiptera > Pentatomidae > Halyomorpha > Halyomorpha halys. The sequence goes on along the minus strand of NW_027112242.1, from coordinate 252,083 downwards.
ACCCCTCTGTTCTGATTCGGCGTAATAGTGTGGTCTGAATTTTCCGATAGGTTCATCTTTCTTAAGTCGAATTGAGGAGATTAAAGTAAGAGTGACGTAAGCGATATTTTCGACTATCAATATACAACATTTATTTATAAAATGAATTTACACTCAATTCAGTTTATAAACATAACCCCCCTACCTCCCCACCACTTGTAATCAAATTCAACATTCAATTCTCATCCCTTAGGAGTAAACATATCCAATCCATCCAGGTATGTAACACCAGGTACATCATCTCAAGTGCTTCCTTCCACATTAAATGCTTTTTTAACCAGTAATACTGATTAATTATAACGTTTACTCTTTATCATCTATGATCTTTACAGAATTTTCTTACAACAGGATATCATTTACTACAAACTTAATATTAATTTATATGTTCATTGTTAATTACTGTATCACTTAATTAATCTTCTTGGTTATTTAATATATTTTTTATGAATTTCCGATAAATCGTCGAAGTCAGGTCTCTGTTCAGGACATTAATTCTCATAAAACCATCGATTTCATGAAATGAAATTAATGTACTTACACTACTCGGTCGATGATTTTCTAAATTATTGTACATAACACTTTACTATAAGAAACTTTAAAACATCGTAAATCACTTAATATAAGCACTATGTCTTGCATTCGTAACGATTAGTAAGATATCCAATAATAACAACGAATATTTAAACTATATAATAAGTATATGTAATTTTTTTTTTTTTTTTGTTTCCTACTTAGCACTTGTCTTCTATCAAAATTATAAAATCTTTTATTTTATTTTTTTTTAACATACTTTTAAGAATTAAGATATCAATGTTTTGTATAAAACAATTTTCATTGAATTATGTAGAGCTAAAAAAAGAAAAAAGGTTTTGAGAAGGTTTTTAAAACAAAACCTAGCAACTGAACTTTTTTTTTTTAATACCAATCTCAAACCTAACACTCAGATTTGAAGGTCAATCCACCCTGAATATAACTCAAAGATATAATTTGGACTGCGAGATCAAGGAAAAAAATTATGACACGAATCATGCCAAGAACAATTTCTTTTTGTTCGTGTTTTATGGTATTAAAAGAAGAAAAAGAAGCTATACCAAAATTACACAGTTTATTATAAATAAAAAAAAGTTAAATATCAGTTTTCAATTTACTTTAATTATTGTTATATAATTCACTCCACTACTAACTCCAAGGACAAGGATTCGAATCCGGCTGAAACAGACGATAATTTACCCTGTTACTGTAGCTGTGGGTCCATCCAGCCTTATATAATAGTAACAGTACTTACAAAGAACTGCACCTCTGACCCTTCATGGATTGTAGCCGTACAAATTTATTTATTTATCGTTGAACAATTAATTTAAGTTTTACAGATAATTTATTCATCCAGCTAAATTTTTAATTGAAGTTTCGTGGTATTAACAAGACGGCAACAAATAATAAAACAAATTAATCATCTTATTGTGATCAAGATATCTATCTTAAAACGTAAAAATTGTGAGATATCTGAAAAATCAATTTTAATTTTCTCCCTACCAGTTCTGGCAATATATACAAGATGGTTTCAGCTAGATAACATGTAAAATGTAAAACATGCCGGCAAAAGAATTCATCATTAATACCTTGGAATAGCATTCTAATTAGCTTGAGAAGTATCTAGTCGTCTATTTAGAGGCCGTTTCACGATACCTCCCACCTGAATCAATGTCTTTCATCCTTTCCTACATACATTAGCCCCCTCCCCTCAATAACGGATTATTATAAATCCTCATGAAAGTCAAAATATATTCCTCTGAGTCATATCAAGGTTAAATTCAATTTTCGTTTCATAATATTTTTATTATTTAGGTACCTAATATGAAAATCCATAAATAAATTTTAATTAATTATTTTTCATATGGTTATAATATTATATCAATTCTATATATATTTTTAAGAAAAAGATGAACCCTTATGAAGATCATTTTAACAATAGATTAATAAACAAATTAGTTTTAATTAACAACATATATATATCCCCTAATTTTGTTGTATCTAATTCACATACTTATTTCACATTTTCTTTACGCTCATAATATATATGATGAATGGAATATGGTCCGGGTGCGGTCAAAAACTCAAATAGTAGATAATTATACTATTTTATTGAGCCAACGTTTCGCCCCACATTGCAAGGCTTCGTCAGGGCTAAAAAAGATACAAACACTATAGTTACAAATAGGAAAAAAATGAAAAAATATAAGTGTAAAATAACAGGGGTATAAAATGTAAAACAATAAGATATAATAAGAAAAATTAAAGGTTGTAAATAGTAAATGAAAAGGGTAATAATAACAGATAGATAAGAAAAGAAATATTAAAGAAAGTTACCCTTTTCATTTACTATTTACAACCTTTAATTTTTCTTATTATATCTTATTTTTTTACATTTTATACCCCTGTTATTTTACACTTATGTTTTTTCTTTTTTTCCTATTTGTAACTATAGTGTTTGTATCTTTTTTAGCCCTGACAAGGCCTGCAACGTGGGGCGAAACGTTGGCTCAATAAAATAGTATAATTATCTACTATTTGAGTTTTTTTGACCACACCCGGACCATATTCCATTCATATACACACGGTCAATCAATAATCTTCCGGTATATATATAATGTTGTTAGTTAATTCTAAATTATATGGTAGCATAGTTTTATTAATTGTTACATAAGAATTCTACATTATTATTCGATGTTGAAAATGAATATGTACATATAGCTCGAAACGTCCATTGTTATGAAAATTTAAAAAAAAATTGAATATTTACTTGACATAATATAAATGATAAAACATAATCATATGAAAAATACTTAATAGAAGTTTATTTTTAAACTTTCTTGGAACCAAAAAACAAAACAAAAATATTATGAAAGGAAAATAAAATCATTATTGCAGGTTGAAGATGACCTGACATTGCCAGAAGCTTCCATTGAAATAAAAAAATTAAGAAATAAAACAAGGGTAAAAATTTTCCTTGAAATAACATAATTATTATATGAAAATCCAATTTATAACAACCGAAATTTAGCAGCCGGCATTAGTGGTAATTTGGACGGCATTAGTGGTTTTGCAATATTGGATACAAAATAAAGAAAATTTGATACACTATATTTCTTGAGACAGAATAATCAACCTATTAGCCAAAGCTCCTCATGCTTGAAAACTGTTGTAAAATATTCATTATGTTTGTTTTTCGAAAAAAAAAAATATATATAACAAAACAATGTTGTCAATGCTTTGGATTTTCTAATAACAGGAAATCATTTTTTTTTTTTTTAAATGGCTCTGTGGTTTTTTTTATTGTTTACAGATGAAAACAGGTTGTTGCGGTTTACGATACCACGAATTCTCTTCCTTCTTCAGTCTAACCTCTTTTTAAAAACCCATAGAGGCTTACAAAGATAACTATGATGCAGAATGATGCCTGCATGAAATCAACCATATCATTAATAATTAATAATTTGGTTTTTTTTAGAACTTAACTCCATTGCACCTCTAAGAGAGGGTTTTGAAGTGAAAAATGATGTCAACAAACTTTTATTATTATAAAGAATAAGTAATGGGAAAAATTGTAAACCTAGTTACATGAGACAATAGTAACATAACTTAATGCTGCTTAAAACTGTAAGTCCATTCAGATAAAAATCTAGTACTTAGAAAACGAAAAAAAAAGTTCAGCACTACATTACTATAACCACTTAGGTTTTTCATCAATACCGGTTCTAATCATATAAATAATTATGCCTTCAAACACCTACTTTCAGGGAAACCTACTTCCAGGAGACACATAGTTATTAACACCTGTTGGTTTATGAGAGGATATCATCGGTTATTAATAGTTGAATTTAGGGCCGAGCCCTCAATACACCGGTCTAACCTCGATATTTTACTATATAATTAAACGACATAAAAAAAAAAAAAAACTAGACGCGTCAAACCTGACGGTAAGGTAGGTCAGTCAAATGCCTATCTAACATCGGCGACATTCCCGGAATAAAAATAATTTTAGAAAGTTTGACCGACTCATTACAGAATTCATAACGTTCATAAACATTTAAAGTATCAGCCAAGAATACTTAAAAAAAAAATCAGAGAGAGTCATTACTGGAATTAATATTTATTCTATAAAAAAAAAAAAAAAAAAAAATATCTAACTAAATTTATTAAGATTTATAATGGTTAATATAGTGCAAACACTTTTCCTTAATGATTAATGCAAAATTATGATACATTTTTCATAGAACTAGAGCCAAAACCGATGTTACGTCAAAGCTAATTGTTCTTTTCATAAAGAATATATTTCAACAATATAATCAAATCATTCTTTCTCTTCCCAAAAAACAAAAACACGGTTAAAAATAGTTTTGAATATTTTTAAAAGAAACAACTGGATAATCGAAAGTTTCTAAAGCTTGAGTAAATATTTATACTCATAGTAGACTGAATTTATATTGATATTTACACAATATTTATACTTCTTCAAAATCTTATTTCTATACCATTTTTTAAATGATTTTATTAATAAATTTCTGTGCGTATAACCGAAAAAAAATATTTAACATAAAACTATTATGGAAAATAACTAAAGCATGATCTTTATATCAAAATGACAAAATATATTTCATTCATTGAATATCGTGATTGAAATTTTACAACCTATAAACTTTTATTCATTACCTTCTTTGAACACTGACCTCAGACAACTAATACTTAATAATAGAATTAATTTCTTTCAACTTTAGATTTCTGAGGAAAGTTCAGAATTAAAAGACAAAGCTACATGCCAAGGCAACTAAAATATTACTTTATCGAGTTTGGGTACTTCCTGAATATTGGAAACAATTGCAAGGTAAATTCAACTGTCTATACTATTGATGTTTTAACAGAAATAATGCGTGTATATACATATTTAATATTAAAGTACAATTTTTGTAAGACCGATTCAAAGAGGATATGCTGCAGTATAAATAAATAAATGACGAATATATAATATGCCTTACAAATTTATTCGAGACTGAAGACAGTATCCACCTTACAGAAATATCCAACGAATACTATCACAGAACACACACAGCACTGAGTGGCCTATGGTCTGCGAGCGATACGATCGCAAGCACAGCACACATACAACACAAGTCACAGTGGCCGGCGCGGCCAACACTGGGTAGAACAGCTTCACTATCTCCGAGATCGGAAAGTGCCGGTCGCACCCGAACATGGCCGAACCCAACGGACGTCTATTTCTGTTAAGATCAGGGCCCTCTTTCAAAATAAAGTACGAATAAATGCTATTAAACTTTTAGTTTGTACTTGGTACGATTTCGCTGATTAGCAATTTTTTAATTTATCAACTCAAATAATATCAATAATTGTCATCCCCATTATATTAAAAAAGTATTAGTGCTTGTATTTCATAGTTCGTAAAATTATATTTATAAACTGATTCTATTGCTAAATATTTTATTCATATTAATTTTTTATGATACCATATTATTTTTATTATTTATATAACTAGCGGGCTTAGTAACGAGCGGATCCCTAAAATGTTAATGAACACTGGACAAACGGGTAAACGTCCGAGGGGTAGACCGAAACGTAGATGGGAGGATTGCGTTAAAACTGATTTAGTGGAATTGGGTTTGGAGAGGCATCACTAGAAGGATGTATGCAGAGCGTTTGGTGGTATCGGCATCGGACCCTTGGGTTCGTTAGGCCTTCATTATTATTATTATTATATAACTAGCCACTCTTATCCTTGGATCTAAAAAAACGAGTACCTAATAATATGAGTGGTCTAAACCGTTTTTTATTATTTTTTTTCGCTATAAACATCAGCCATAACGGCTTAAAATGTTAAAATTGTTAAAAAAAATAAGTAACAATAATATAAAAATATTAATGGTATAAAAATAAGTATGACAATATAATAATATTACTAATTGAATAATAGCCGTCCTTAGTTTATGCATCCTATCTACATAATTATATTTTCCTTTCTTTTGTTTCAACTACGTAATGGATTCGATGATTTCCCATCCATTCAACTGACTTAAAATAATGCTTCGAATAAAGAGTTATTATTTAAATGCTTGAAATTTAAGTGATGAAATACTATAAAATGCAAAAATGAAAAATTCACGTGTTCAAAATAATCAAAATTCAGTAAGGATAATTAAACTAAACAGGAAAGAAGTAAAGGTATAAGATTGAAAATTTCGATAACATGAGGTCATTTTCAATTTTTTTTATTTCTCACGTGTCACAAGTCATAAAATGAGAAAACATGGTCTAATAGAGTGATAAGGGATTATTTAAAAATGGTAAAAAAACGGTTATAAATTTATATTAGTCAAACTTAATAAAAATATTTTACACTTAACAAAAGGCACCCTTACCAAAATAAAGAATTGTTTTACAGCCTCTTCATTAAACTTCATAACAATATCAACTCTTTAAGTAATTTTCAATAAATAATCAATAATCAAAATAAGATAATGAACATATATATATATTTTTTTTTTCAATTTTATATAAATAGATGGAAACGACATTTGTATTAGAAATTTTTTTATTGCAAATTAAAATCTAAGAATTGATGAAATGAAATAAATCTCCATTTGAGTAACAGTATCCTGTTTTGAAATGATTAGCACAGTAATAGTTTTGCAACAACTGTTCCGTTTGATGAACATATTCTAGGTTAGATATCTCAGATTCAGTCACGTTACTGAGTTGTATAAACAGAAATACATATGTACATTTTATATATATTTTATATACATTTTCTGTACATTTTATACATATATACACATAAACAAATAATGAACAAAATTTTGTGATGCTCAATTGTATTTAAAATTTTAACAAAGAAATTACAGTATGATCTGTAAGTAACCTCTCATAATTCATCATCATAAGGCAACATCTGCCTTCCTCTAATTGAGGCAATTAAGGAAGGATGGTGTTTTTATTCCCACGTTGGTGGCCAACAATTGGAAAGGATCATTCTTAAAGAGCACCTACGCGACAGTTGGTGATGCAGACATAATAAGACGTGATATGTAATACAAAAGAATATGATAGAATAAAACATGAAAGAGAAGAAACTGACAACGAAAAAAAATAACATAGAATAAAAAGAGAAATAAAAAGATACGAAGAATGAATTCCTGAGAAAGAAAATAAACAGGAAACGGTGATGGGAAAAAAAAGTAAAAAGTTCCACACAATGCGAAGCCCAAAGAAAAGAGGATAAAAAGCTAAGTATGTCTCCGCAAAATATATTTAAAGTAGAAATGTTTATACCTCTATAAATGTTAATTACAAGGGAATGGTTTATGAAACGACATTGCAACTGTTCCGTAATTTGTACGTTACTTATTTTTTTATTAACTTATATAATTGTTTTTACAATCTTAAATGAAATGAAAGGAAAAAGTACATACAACCTATCTGTATCTTTATGTTATTTTTTTACAAAAGCTAATAAAGTTTTTCCTAGTTTAATAATTAATTAGATAGATTTTAAAAATATAACTATATCAAAAGAGTTACGATTTTGAGCAAAAACAGTTATTTCAAAAATACAAATAATAATAGAAAAAAATATGGGGCGGTGCGCGCATCACTTTCATTTACCACTGGAAGGCGAAATTTTGAAAGAATATATTTTCGTTTTTTATTTTTTTGCAATAATAATTCCTATTTTAGTGTTTCACGAGATGTGAATAAGGAATAAACTTTAACCTGCCAGGAATATAAAAATCAAAATATAATTAATCTCAAATTTTCGTGTTATTATTTTTCCTTTAGCTAATTATCAAATTCTTATATGGTTCACGTAATTACTGGTAACAATGAAAATAGTTAATTCAAATAAACAAAATTAAAGATACTTTAGAAGAAAATTCGACATTTGAGTCCTGTTAATCTATTTCAATGAGGATAAGATCTAATGGATATTGAAAATAACTTTATTGTACATTGATAAACCGAGTTTATTCAAAATCGTTAGAGCCGTTTTTGAGAAAATCGACTCAATAAAGTAGAACTTCGGGCCAACATCACAATGCTGTAACATCTCGGGCATTCGCCTTAAACATGTAATTACATTTTCATACCACTTATCGTTTTTTAGCAAGTCTATTTTCACAAAAACAAACTATTTTGTGGGACTTAATTATTTGGATTTACGAGACCCCAAAACATGTATTACTATAAAAATCATGATTTGAAATTTTTTAATATTTCTACTTACTATATATTTCGTGTATTGGGAAATGAAAGTAAAATAAAAGAACTTATGAGCGTATCCACAGTTATAAACAGAAATAAGTAATGCAATTAAATAAATAAAAATAGTAATACTATGAGATGACTTATATATTTAATATCATGATTAACAACGAGTGAGAACTATGCTAATGATAATAACTATCAGCAATACACTCAATAAAGCAACTTTGAATCGTAAATATTTTCATTAAGAAATATCATAAGGTAGTTAATATTCTTGGTAATGATTTCAACATAAAGCTTCCTAGATGTTTTTTTTTGTTTTGTGTTTTAGAAGACGGTAATAACCCATTTTAACTATATTATTTGATTTCTGCCAGCTCATAAAAGTCAGACATTTGTGGAAGAGAAAGAAACAGATAATTCCCATCTTCTGGATAGCACAAAGTAAAAACTAACATTTACTGTTGGAAATATTAAAAAACCAAAACAATAAATTAAATACATTATAATAAATAAATTTGCAAAAGAAAATTTAATAGAAAAACCTATACATATGAATTTATCGGCCCAAAAACACTTGTTTGTCTCCAAAGCTGTGAATAGCATATTTTTTTTTTAATAATTTATTTATTTTATTTAAAATTGTATAAAGTCTATACAAGTAAATTTGATCTAGGTAATATAATGACGTGATACAAACATGTGGAGAATCTACCTATTGATAGAACTCCAATACCCAAATTAAAACTAGAATAAATATAATAAATCGAGTTTTGACTCGATAAAACTTATAACACATATAAAATTAATTGTTCTGTTTTTTATATTTATTTTTTATGGATTGTTTTGAACACGGTCAAATAATAAAAGTATTATTACTACCTGGAAAGGAATGATATATTTATAAAGATGTCTTCTCAACTTTTTTTTTTTTTTTAAAAAAGGATAAAAAATCATTTGAGATTAAAACTACCAAAATAGTTTTACTCATTGGAAAATAATTTTTTTTTATTAATTAATAATCATTAAAATTATTAGTAGTTTATTAAGAAAAAACTGGGACAACCACAAATTAAGGAATTTAAACAAAAAAAAGTTGACATTTTACAAAAAAGAATTGACATGGATCGCAAGATAATAAATAGTAACTGCTCGAAATTCAAAGCCGAATTATTCGCTGCAAGTTTACTGCTTAGAAGCATGCAATTTTCAGCATACACATGGACAACAAAGCCCATATAACAAAGATATTTTAGATGTGGACCAGTGCCCAGCATACATAATGGTTAATGACTGTAGAGAAATTTAGTGTAGGGAGAGAGATAGCCTCTAAGCTAATCCAAGGACGGCGACACCTTCGCAACACCAACACACCTTGCCTGTAATATCTCTTATATATATTTCCTCTGTCTGTCGCAAGGCATTCGCAAAGGCAACAATGCTACAGTTCCTTGAAACATTCACGCAACAGACAGAACGCATTTTCTCTACCATCGGATTAACAATATTGCTGTATAGGTATTTCTTCCGGCTATGAAAACCTTCTTGGTATTAAACAGACACATGCACTATTTTAAACAGAATTTTTATGACCATATCATTCTAGTGACTAAGAGTAATGGAAGAATTAGTAGTTTATTAATTAACTTCTAATAGATAATGTGAGGAGAAGATGGCTGGGGATGATTTCAGTGAAGAACAAATTATTAGTACTTATGGTTCGGTTTAAATTTCAATTTTTCATCAGGGCTAAATTTTTCTTTACATATTCAATTAATTGCATATACGTCCTCTTTCTCTTTTTTTTCGTAACATATATTTTAAATAATTTTAATTTTTTACATATATTTACTTGCTGGATTTTCATATATATTATTTTATTTTTATTTTCCTTTTTATAATTTTAAAATCAGTAAATTCTCATATATAATTTTTCTTCTTACAATACTTACACTATACTTTTTCTTCCTATATTAATGTAATCCTCTTGTTATTAGTTTTTCATTTTTTTTCATTATGGCTGTTATCTTGCCTTTTGTTCGAAGCTTCAATGAGGGTCTGAAATTCTGACCGAAACACGTCGGCACTGATAAAATAAGTTATACTTATTCGTGTTCTTAACTGATCACACCCCCACCTATCTTCAAATTTAAAATTCACGGTCAACAACTATCTCATTAAATAAGTAATGTTGAATTGAAGTAGATGATCTCTAAATCAAGGATAAATTTGAGTTACCATTTGTCATTATCTCACTCTGTACCTCCACATTCAAGTTTGCTTTGAAGGTCTTGAGGAAAGAAGTTCTTGAAAAGACCATCCGACAGTTCAAAGTTCCGAGTTTCTAAGATGGTAATTATTTTTTATGATAATGGAGAAGAATAATCATTTAAACGCCAAAAGTTAAACGTATTTACATTATCATCATGTAATAACTTAGTGTACCAGAATCATATTTCGGTGTATTGAATAGTGGAAAGTGTAGATTGCGGTTTATAACTGAACAACACTATGCACGGGTATGAATTATATAAAATATTAGTGGTATCTTCCAGGAAGAATTATTTGACGACGTTCACCCTAAGAACCCATGATCTTACCATACCATGGAACATGTCAACCGTTATACTTATTTCATGAAAATAAAATATAATGTAAAATAGAAGATAAAAGATAAATGAAAAAAATAATAATAGGAAAGAATATAAAATAAATAACACCAGAATAAAATAGGAAAAGACCACTAATCCCTCCTAAGTAAGGATATAAACAAGTAAAGATAGAATATGTTTAACTAATTAAAACATTTACTTATATATAATTTAATTTCTATTTGAGACTACTTTGATTATCAATTATAATAAAAAATATCCACATATCTCAATCAATTCACAATCTTATTACAAAAAATAAATTCTTGATTTCATAAAAACAAGAAAGCTTATAAAATGAAGAAATCAATTCTTACATTATTATACAGATGACGGAAGCTCTGACCCCAACAGCATTCAAAGCCATATTAGTATTCAAGCCATGATGAAACAGTCTGTAAGTCCTACAGAAGGTTCACGACACGTCAGTTATAGATTCTTAGATCTATCTTCCTACAATAAACTGAGTCTATAAAGTATATGTAAATATTTTTCAATTCGCTAAAGATGTTAACTTCGTTAATGAAGAATGAAGGGAATAAAAAAAATCTTATATGTTACTTAAATGATCATTTGTTTATTTATTATTGATTATTGTTTATGGTATGTTAATTAAATGATCATTTTCATATTTTCTTCTTTAAAATTACTTCAAATAAACACGCTTTTAAAATGCCGTTAGTCACAATAGTAATGATCATAATGAAGTCCTATATCCAAAATATTTTATCATAGATATCGTGAGAAATGAGAAAATCTACTGATACCAAATTATTCACCTTCTTACTTAGGCCTTAAAACATGTCTCAATCAGAACACTGACTTAGATTATCGGCCTTCTCAAGATGCAAATTGCAGCAAGTTGGAAGGCCCAGAAACCAGGCCCTTAGTGGGTCAAACCGCAGAGAAGACATACAAAATGCACCTTCACTTGAACTACTTAACATCTGTTTCTATTTCTTCATTGAGGTCATCATGTTAATCTACGTTTTCTTCCATTGAAGTATGAAGATTGATCGTTCAAGTTTCAACATCTTCGACGCGTATTAATCATGTCCACCAACGCATGTGTTTAGGAAGAATTATATCCACTTTGAGTAAATGCTATTTTTTTTTTTGGTGGTATACCATTTTTTGTTAAGTCTTTGTGTACTTATTACATTTAACCTGTTTAAATATTACTATTTACATTTATTATTGTATGGACAAATATATTGACCACCACCAGATTTAAATTTCACTGTTTACCTATAATATTTATTCAACATTTGAAATATCAGTTATACAAAATTCAAGAAAATTAACTGAACCTTGACAATTCATCTTATATTTGAACATTGATCACATTTCATTAATATAAATTAATTTATAAATAACTTAGCTTCATTATTCTTTTGAAATCGATATGAAATCAACACATCGATTTCACCAGGATACTTCTTGCACCCACATACAGCTATAAGAAATCGTGAGTGAAAATTTCTCTCCCAAGAAGAACGCAATGACACCTAAGAGGGTAGATGCGGGAACATTTCGAAAGTATGTTGGGCATATCAAACATGATGACTTCACAAGTCACAACGTGCCACAATTCTATTACCCTACTTTACCATATTCTGGGTTCACAGAAAATTCTAAAGATCACCAGAAATTAAAAAAAAAAAAAAAAATTACAGAACTTGCCATAAAAGAGAAATCGTAAGAATATTGTAAGCATTAAGTTATATAAATATATATTCATATTTAGGACTTGAGGGTCTGTCGAAAATAAAACTACTATATTGTGGCGACGTTGCGGGACTTGATTGTTCTCATAATGATGTCCTTGAAAGTGAAAAAAAAATATTTCTAATTAAACACTTATATTTACAGAATAAAAATTGAGAATAATAAATAGAAACATTACTTGGAATTTGAAGGAAATGGTCAGGGCTGCGGTTAAGAAGTAATAAAAATAATAGTTTTCTACTATTTATTAAAAACTACAACAATTACAATCTATAATTTAAAATTGTTTTTTAACAAAGTTTCCTACATGACTAATAACTGCAATAACCACTAGAACTGATACGTTCCAGTTTTGGGGTGATACGTTCGAGTTACTGATTAAGAGCTAAATTGAGAATGAATGATAAATTTTGTAATTGGAGTTCTATCAAAGGGTAGATTCTCTACATGTTTGTATCACTTCATTATATAACTACCATAAAATTTACTAGATTATATTTTAATACAGTTGAAAATATCAATAAATATATTTTTTTTAAAATCTACATATCAGCTTTAATTAATAACCTTATTCTTATATTTTTCTATGGTGATCATTTGTTTTAGATTCCGTTTGAAATTGTCCTTTTCACGGTGCACGTTTTGAAGTCCTGTTTGCCTAGAATGAGTTGTGACAGTAGTTTTTTAGGATTTTCGTTATAGATGTACAACTGCGTTTGATATACACTTCGTTTTCAATATTGTTCAGAGGTTCCAAAATAGAATTTCCCGCAGTTTTCTTCAAAGGGATGAAAATCGCTGTCGCCGAAATATAGTTGCTTTATTATTGACTCTATCTTAAGACCTTCAATCGTTTATTTTTATTTATGTACAAGAAATATTTTTAAGCTTAAATGAGTTTTGTTCAATGGTGTTCCCAAGGTTGAGATATTCCATTTTTTAAAATAAAATTTTTCTTTAATTTCATTTTGCGAGCATTGTTTTGAATTTTAATGATTTTATACATCTGAATTAATCCTTTGAATTTTCATTTAGTACAGAGCATTGTGAGGAAAATTTTATCAATAAGGATCTTAATAGGGACAAAGACTGTACCTTATTGAAAATTTTATGTATCTAATTAAAGCAATATTAACCAGTAAATTTAAGAGAGATGGAACAAGTTTGATTGAACATGTTACGACTGTTCAAGGTGAAGTGGTGATAGTCTATCAGCCTGATATATATGATAGTATCAGGCCCTGTGTCTTTAATGTTTGAACCGAATTATCACCATGGGAAAAATGTTATCGTATATGTTTTGTTTTTCAAAATTATGGTGTTCTACTTCAATGAACGGTCATTAACACTAGAAGTGGGAATATAGTGGAGTGCGTAGCAACGTTTCTTCAGCACGTCCTGGATAGGAGAGTTGTGCCAGGTGTCATCATTATACTTCTGGGGAAGGTGAGACGGTGACCGGAAAGGAAATATCGGACAACCTTGTGTTCTGCCAGGAGTGCACCCAAAGACTACGTGGGGTTCGACCAAAATTTTATTTTTTTATTTTATATTCGCTTTTATACTTATTTGTATAATAATGTTAATTTAGTTAATAAGGTTAATCATTTACGTTAAGGTTAAGTCAACCTATAAGTTTTCGTTGTTTTATTAATTGATACGAATTCTTTTTGTTCCTTTTTCATTTTGTTTACATATATTCCTTCTCATTATTAAACTTTTGTACATATAGTTCTGCTGTTCTTTCTTATGAATGTACACTACATTCAACTTGTTAATATACCTATTTTTTTTTTGTTATGTTCACTTAATATCACGATAATTCAACAGGTGGGAGGTAACACCCCTAGGTTGTCTGTTATCTACATATTCACTAATGGTCATAATTCGATATTTGTTTATATAGGGTATATCGTAGTTATGTTGTGGCCATATTGTTTCGGGGTTTTCGTTTCTTTTTCTTCCTTTTGCGATTATATATATATATTTTTTCCCTTTAACTCATAATAATAAACATACTACATTAATTTCTTGTTTGAGAGGAAGCTTAAAACACAAACGTCATTTGATCCTTTCTATCAACTATTTTTATTTTTCTCCTATGTGTCAAGGAGACCTTTAAATATCCGCCAATTTTACTAATATTTTATCTATCAACAATAATACGATAGGAAATTTACTTATATTTTGACATTGAATATTTTATCATCCGCCTTAACTTGTTTATTAATAAATTATCTTGAAGTAAATTAATTTCCCTTTACAGTCTTAAATCACTTGACTCTGAGATATCCGACACCCATTATGTTTTAATTTTACAATTACACAGAATATCAAACCGAACATAGAACTTGAAGAGGAAATTCTCATACTTACAGAAGCCTGACAAATGACAAGAAATGAGAGAATTCCACAAAGAGGGTCGTACTTTCCCCCTACCGTTAGACTAACTAACTAAAGAGGAATCAGAAATAGAAGAGACAGTACAAAAAGAGAATTGTGGCTAAAGTGAAGGCGGCAATTTGATGATGAGGTTGCAGCAGATTTTCTCTACCAGAGAGAGCCAGTGAGGGAAATTGCAACGGACATCCATTTTGATTACTTTACAGGGGACATCTTGTCCTTAATGCGTCTGACAACCTCCTGGTGATGAGCAGAACTTCTTTATATTAATAACCCTAGAACACTAACCTTGTTCATCAGTACATTAATACAAATCATGAGTATATATTACTCACACTGAGTTTTAAGAAAAAAACGTGGTTTTTATGAACTTTAATAACACTTGTAATAATAAAGTTAATTAAAAATATAATAAATACAACCATCAAGGACAATTTATAGTTTAATTTTATGAATTCAACAATTTGTCATTTCCTTCAAGGAGAACATTGATAATCACCAATGCAATGAAGTAAGTTATTTTTATATAAAATGTACGAGGGTGGTTTGAAAAGTTCTCGGAATGTACTAGAAAGAATGCATTTGGTCTAGCGATGTTCCAATGCCTTGATCCCACGTCGAAAATGAGATTCCTGGCCTGCAAAATACCTCTCCAATTCGGCTGTCAGTTCTTCCGTTGTAGGAAATCTTCGTATATCAAAGACAATTTTCAGCTTGGGGAAGAGATGAAAGTCTGATGGTGCCAAATCAGGTGAATAAGGTGGATGTGGCAACAATTCGTAGCTCAGTTCATCAATTTTTTTCTTGATAATAGCACTTGTGTGGAGGCGTTGTTCTGACGAAAGAAGATTTTTTTCCTTTCCAAACCATTTTTTCGATTATCTTTTCCCGTAGTTGATCTAGGAGCTTTTCGTAGTATTGCCAGATTTTGTTCGGACATTTCCAATCTGGTGCGTTTATGGTCCAATGTCAAGAGCCGCGGCACCCATCTTACGGATAATTTTGTCATTCTCAATTCTTTGGTTATAATGTGGTATACCAGTTCAGATTACATCCCTCCATCCTCAGAAATCTCACGCACTTTCAGTCGACGATTCTCTGTGTACTTTTTATGCACTTTTGCGATAAATTTGGGGTCGTAGCACTTTTTGGCCGTCCACTACGGTAACTGTAATTATTCATGGTTTCTTAACATTAGTATTCTAGGGTTACAGTGATGACAGAAATAATAACAATGTATACCTTTTCTCGTTTATATATTTTATAATTCTTCGTAACTGAAAATAAGCAAAAATCTGCGACTAAATATTGTTTCTTAGAAAAAAAAATTATAAGAGTAAATAAATATCCCCGATCATAGTCATATAAATAAGATTCGTGTTATATATCAAGAGCCAAGAGCTTTAAAAAAAAACTTTTTTTATCAGTCTAAAATAAGGGCTTAATCTTATTTTCTTATAAGAAACAATTCCTAGGTTAAAGATTTGTCGAGAAGGATTAATTGGAGTGGTGGAAAAAAATTATTATTACTATTATTTTAAAAAAAATTAACGTTTATTTTAAAGTATACCTTGGATTTAAGAAGTTCTTTATTTAACTATTCAAGGAGTAAAAACATCGTTTCAATAACAACGTTAGATTTCCTGTGAAATTCATGACCTAAAGCGTATTCGATTTTTAAGTTTCTTTATAATTGGTTTAACAATGATTTTCATTCCCCTGCGACCTCTATATCTTATACGATAACTGTTTTTTTTTTTTTAAATCCATTCTCAAGGACTTTGCTTACGAGGTAAACTTTTTTATTATATCTTTCTATAAATAATCCCATAATTATGTGTGATCTTTATAATTCTTTATTTATAAAGTATTATTTTAAAACAGTATAATTCCTCATTTCATAATATAATATTTTCTTATTACTTTTGTACTAATTTAGATTTATTTATTAAGTATTAAAATTTCTGCTACTTGCCTTTCTCAAGTTTCCTCTGCAATACAAACTGAGCATTTTTAAATTATCAATAAAGATTAGGCCAT
The DNA here is from genome assembly GCF_000696795.3 of Halyomorpha halys. Lineage (NCBI taxonomy): Eukaryota > Metazoa > Arthropoda > Insecta > Hemiptera > Pentatomidae > Halyomorpha > Halyomorpha halys. Next base: position 234,951 of record NW_027112242.1, on the reverse strand, counting down.
AAAACTTCAAAAATGATGCCTAACTAAATTTTTAAAAAACTAACCTCAAATATTTTACCACTTTTTTAAATAAATCATCAGAGAGTATCAATTACTCATATAATAAGCAATGGGTGGAGTTATACATAGGAAGCAAATATTTGCTAATATACATTGGAACAGCGTGGAGACAATATTATATATATCACAGAACAATTCATAAAAATATTAATATATATTTTCAACAAAGAGGTATGCAATACATAAATAAGTTTTAACTAATTAGTCTATCTTATTATAAAAAAAAAATACAACATCGAAACATTTATATCGACACACATTCGAAGCTTGAATACCACAAAGATTAAAACATCTAACAAACATAAGCAGAATTGATAGTATAAGCTAAACAGGTTTTCAAGGACACATAATTTACCATATACATCAATTTACCCTTGTATAGAGATTAGTAAAGGGAAATCTAAAAGCTATAAAAAAAAAGAAAAAAAACTGTTTATAAGTTATAAGTTATTTAAATTAATACATAAGAGTGAAGTTATTTAAGTTAATACATAAAAGCCATTTATTTACAAAATTGGCCGAATTCCAACTGAAAACACATGATTTCAGTGGATTTTGAGAAGAAATTGTATATAGCTTGTTTAAATAAATAACCACATCTGATAAAAAGCTTTATTTTGTTTTCGAATTAGACGCATTCCAAAAATTACTATAAGTTAAGGTTACATTCTTTACTGAAGCTGTTCCAAACCCAGTAGCGTTGTTACCAAGTAATTTCTGTCTACGGTACAATTTATGGAATACGTAAAATACAAAAAAAAAAGAAATAAGTGCGATGCGCGCATCACGCAACATTCATCTAACATATAAAAATCATTATTTGCTTATTCGTACATGTTTAGTGCAAAAAAATATTAATGCAAAGTATTGGTATTTATTGTATCTATTGATTGATTACATGCACTATATAGTGATATTTCTTTTAACACTACTTCATTTTTCACTTTAGCAATCGAATTTTTAATAGACCTGAAAAATAATATCTGGACAGGTAGAAATGGATATTACTGATGGTACCTCTTTTTTGTATGTCTGAGATAACAATTTATCATTTATAGTTAAATATATAACCTAACAATTTTTACTCTCTAATAGATTATAAAACATCTAAGAAGTAAGAAAGAGAGAGAAAGAGAATAACTAGCCACTGTTACAATAATATTGCACAGGGGAGCTGTTTATTTAATTACCAAATAACTGTACCAAGATCTTCGAGGTCAAACCTTTCGAAATGTATTGCTAAATAGATTCTTCTTTCCTTACTATCAGTATAGATATTATTGTGTAAATATTAACACATGGAGGATATTGTAATGCTTATGGTCAGGGGAGTATGGAAGTGCAATCGGCCAATAGACCGGACGGGTCCGAAATGTGGTTGTGTTAAAATACTTGGTACAGATTGGGTTAGTCAATTGTGCAACTGAAAGATGAGGAGATAGACCAAAGATGTTTGAGATAAAACAAGTTGACGAATAATCCCAAGATTGTCTGTAAGAGATAGTAGGTAGAGTTGTGCTCACTGCTTACTAAAGCAATGTTCAAGTTTCATTTTTAAAAAAATACTACCGTGATTATAATCACAAACGTGTAGGTTTATTTCAGAGGATAGAGAGAAGAATAAATACTTTGAATTTTGAAATAGAGTAAACTTAATAGGAATACTAATAAAAAAATAAATAAATAAAAAAAACTTATAAATACATAAAAGGGAAATAAACTTATTTAACTATCAATTTTCTAATTATATTAATGATCATTAGAACAACATTAATATAATTATATGATAATCATTATAACTAATAATTAATTTATAGGTGGAGAGCTAAAATAAATCCTAACAAATCCCACTAAATCACTTTTACTTTCCGCCATAAACCAATGAAATCCTTTCATACAGTATCCTTGTTTAAAGTCCCATGAACGCCAGTTGAACAGATATGATACTTAGGACTCGATCTTGAAAAGAAACTTCATGGAATCCATACACAAGACTGTAACGAAAAAAAAACACTAGTAGACACTACACTTACATGAAAAACGCTTCAAAACTTATTTACAACAAAAAACTCACCTACACTATGATTATCAGATCTACTTGGACATACCGAATTGAGATTTGGGGCTACACTAAGCCATCGAATTCCGCCCGTATTCAAGCCTTACGATACAAATTCCTTTAACTACGTCACAAATACTTATCCATAAAGACCTTAATATCACTCCCATTTGTAGCAAATTTGACCCGAAACAGATTACCTCTTTTAATTCCAAAATCCATACCCACACAAACCCCTAGCTCTCATCCTATCATTCGAAACTATCGCTGATAACCCTCCGAGGCGTATAAAAACAAGATGACTACCTGACCTAATTTAAACTAGCGATGGAAGTGGTATCAGTGTATGGTTCCTTCAAAAGATATTATCATGTGTTCTTAGTTATAAGTTATCCCAATAACTTAATGTAAATTATTATAAAATTCTAAATTTCAATAAATTAATTTTTAAAAATATTATTAAATTTACAGATTTTCCTCAATTCAAATCCTAACACTAAACCCTAAACCTAACCAAAAATATTATATACTATAGTAATGTGGTTTTTGAAAGTCGCTCTGTGTTCGGAGAATAGTTTCATGAATAGACATACAGAAACAATCAGAAATTATGACTACAAAATGCTGGCACACATTTCAAAAAATAACCAACAGTAAAAGTTGCTATAATGATTTCTATTTTTAAATTATTCTGAGCACTATAAACATAAAATAAATGAATCCACGATTTCCTAATTAATTAAAGAGATCTAATAATTACTACAGTCTGTAAAGTTTCATTGAAAATGTTATATTGGCTAAGGTGAATTAGTATGACACAAGAAATTTATCATAGACAATATTATTAGTTCGATGGATAAAATAGTAATGCTAATGTAATCTCAAATTAAATCAAAACTTACTTATAATGGGAAGTAACTATTTAAATACGGAAAAAATAAAATAAAATAAAGATATACATATATAATTCCATACTACCACTTAAAGTTTAGCCTCGAAGTAAATTAGTTCCGGGTTTACTTTATTCCATATCTTACGTTATTTAAATACTAGTTTATTTCATTTAGGGTAGGTTTTGTAAATGATTAAGTCAAAATCTTGAACAAACAGGTTAAATAAAAAATATGTTTGAGAAGCTCAATTTCTATTCAATGGACTCCTTAATAGGAATCCATAAGTTATTGTAAATTATTAATACCAATAACAACTTATAACTGAGAGGAACTTTCACAACACTGAATATTAGCTCAGTGTAACTTTCATTCACCAAGAAGAAATCAGTATCAATAAATAAAAGTACGTTATCGTTTCAAAGGAGGTCGAAACACCAAAGCCATTAGACAATTATGGACTCCTTCGTATAACTGTTCATTGACTTGTGATTGAATGTAAATAAGAATCGATATCTCACCGCCAAGACACATCATAGAACGGAGACATGAGTATAGATAGATATTATTACTGCAGTTGGGTTAATAGAACCTGTTCCCTAGCCAAGGTCTGCACGTCCCGGCTTACCTTCATGGAATTTCTACCTGTTACCTAGTCTAACTTTTATATATATATATATGAGGATCTTGAGCATCAGTCAATAAGATAACTATATTGAGGTGACGTTTCGCAACCTTATTGTTTGCATAGTCATGCCCTACAATGAAATAAACCAGTTTTTACAACAAAGAATTTCTTTAACTAATTAAAACACAACAATGTATAGGGGTTAATTTAAAATTAATAACTATTACAATTAAAATATTACTTGCATTATGTTCTACATTGCTGTGATATACTCAAGGTTTGTACCAAAACTGAGCAGGGGTGAAACGGAAGGTAAATGTGGGTGGGTTTTGGTTTTTCCAAAATGAAACCGTTCTTTCTAACAGGTATTCAGTCCGTTTGAATTTAGTTTATTTATACTTAGTGGTATTAATTATGTCTTATGTGTATACAAACTTCGGAATATATACAAATATACTCGTATCTCTATAACCAAAACCCTAACAAAACTGACGACTACTTACTATTACTATCTGGTTCCTTTAACTTAAGATAGTGTAATATGGAAATTATTTATATGAAAGAGAAATTCTTCAATTGTATCCATAGCAGCTTATGCGCTTAGTTGGTCGGTTATTCCTGGTAAAACTAATGACCCACGATTTAAAATACAAGCTGAAGGAGTAAAAGTAGACACAACTAATTCGTTTTATTAATCAGCATTACAAACTGTGGAAACATTGGCATCTTCGGTAATTCTCTGTCATCCACTTCGATCTATAGCAACTATTTTTTACTTTCACTTACTTACTCAATATATATTCAGGGAAAATATTGCAATAATAGTGATGATGTAAAAAGGAATTATTGTATAGGTTTTAGCAACTAAATTGATAAGAAAAGTAGTTCTGGTGGACACACCAATAACTGTATAGTTCAACAAGGATTTTACCGGCTCTCTTAAGTAGTGTGGTTTATTTAGATTAAAACCTTCAATGCAATGCATCATAATCAAGTTTGGTTACAGATGGATTGAAGAGTGAGTTTTTTTGGATCACCAATAATTTAGTTTTGTTTTAGGCGTGAACAGCTCATACATATAAAATAAATCTCTGGTAATAGCTCGTGAAATTTTAAGAGAGAAAGTAGAGGTAGTAGTTCCTGATCCCTAAATTAGCGGCATTAATGGAAGACAACGTGGTCAGTGTTGTACAATTACCTAGGATTTGCTATTCGTCAAAAGTTGGTGAGTTAATGTTGCATCGTAACCGAGTCGATTCATCATAGAAATATATTTGTCTCTATGCATTTAATTTATTATGTTAGAATTAACACGACTTCGACTGCTATACACCCGCATTGCGTTGACAAATGTACAGCCAAGTGGAAATGAAAGCGCACCTCCAGGGACTTTCTAACCACCTTAGTACACTGAAGATGAGAGAAACCTCATCCGGAGCAGATATAGCTGGCCAAGGACTATTGCTACAGCTATTAGCGATCATTGAGTAGCTAGCTGAAATAATCTCGGCACACTCTCTAAACCAAAACAACAGCTTGGAACTCAATACATAGCAACGTCGACAACGTACTCGTGGAACGTTGGCTTGAACCCTGTGTGTAACGAGACCAGCAGTCTTCGTTTACTTCACCAAATTTGATTAATACAATCGAATCGTCTTTTTTTAAACTGTTCAAAGATTCTTTTAATCATAATATAAAAAAAAAAACTAGTGTGTAGAAAAACCACACAACTTTCTACAACGACACTAGAAGACAAAAATTTTAAACAAAAAATTTATATTATTGAGATTCCGTTCACCTTCTATCTCTTCTTATAAATACCTATTTAAACACAATACGAGATTATAAATGACGGACATAAACGATCTACAAAAACAAAAAGTTTTCCTTTTTGAAAAGAAATGCCATTGAGGCAATAATAGTGGCGACTTAATCAAAATCGAAGAAAACTCAAATAACGTCATGAATAAGAAACGACAGCGTTTGAGACTCAAAAGAATCTTTTTTTGTTGTTTTTATAATCTGAAATAAAGACCTTCAAACACCCACTCACACACGAAATGGAAGCATGCTGACTTGCATTTAGTGATTTTGAGTCAAGGAATTTTATTTCCATTGCAATGGATAGGTTATCAAGACTTTTATACTATATTTACATAATTTCATTTAATTTACATCATCGTGTGTCTTATTCTACAAAGATAGTAAATATCAAACGCATAAAAATGGTAAAAACGTATAAAAAACAGTAGCAATTGTCAATGGAATTTTATATTATTCTTTCAATTGTCGTTAGGAGGGGAAGGGAACTATCACCTATTATATTTAAATAAAGATGATACTACACATAACATTATTATAATTAAATACTCAAATCTTCAAGAAATTGAACATATGCAACATATTTGTATTGTTCAAGGGGATTTCTTTTCTAAATTATTTCGATCTTTGTTTTATTTGTTGATTTCTCTAACCTATTAGATGTGAAAAGAATCAATGAACATAATTATTTATAAGTTATAAGAATTTATAAAATAATAACAAGAATTAGCTGTAACGTAACCGTCTACGTAGATAATAATTATTAATACAATTTACATAATGTAATAATATTATTCTTTATTTATTCTGGGATTGATCCCTTTAGAATAATATATAGACGTCAACATTAGGCTTTAGAGCCTTAGAGTAAAATGCAAAATAAAAATGAAATTATAAAACGTCATAAAATATAAAAAATAATGAATTTAAAAAGATAAAACTGAACAACAATAATTAACAGATAATATAAAATAAAAATAGAACAAATAATATAAAACCATATGTCATATCATAAAACATAAGATGACTAACACTGATAATAAATAAAAAGAGGGAAAAAATGATAAAAAATCAAATACAATTAAACCAAAAATAATAAATGAAAAGGTACAATTTCTGCATATTTACAAGTATATATAAAAATCTGAAACATTAAATACAGAAAATATATAAACCTTCTTTGACACTTTCAATTGCTATTTTTTTGGAATTGGATGGACAGAAGATGGTCGAAGATAAGGGATTTGAAGATTGGAAGGGTATTAGAACTGAGAATAAAGGAGCATAATGAAGTAAAATAACTGAATAAATAATCATCTGCCATATCCGGATTCGAACCCGGAAAGGTAGGGACCCACTGTATCAAACACAATTTAAATTACTATTTAAATCAAAATAGGTCAACTTAATAAACTCATCATAAACTCAGTGACAACTGACTGTTTGCTACTAAGACATTTAGCCGAACCGACTGCCTTACAGTTAGAGCAGCGAAGGTAGCGGTACCCACCTAAGCTGAGGTATTACTCCGTAAATTATAGCCACTCACCAATTAACCATGGAGTTGGTAACTGATGAACTAGACGGTCCGATCACTAATCACCATAAATCTTAGAGTAGTCTGGGAGAATTGCATCGTCGGCACTTGGCCCGTGATCTATGTGACGTGGGGGGTACTGGGCAAGGAATAGCTATCCCTATCCAACAGCTAGTACGGTATAGTAAAAGTTTTCTCAACTATAAATTTAGGCATTAGGTATATCACAACCGGAATACATTAAATAAGGTCATAGAAAAAATGTATAATGTAAAATATTTGTTTAAAGAACTGCCTCTATATTTAGGAAACAAAATTAATCTTACGCGCCCGATGGTGATACTGATTTTAAGTGAAACATATCTTTTTAAGTAAGCACCATTCATTAAAAATCATTTGTTAACTTCCCACCAAGCATACGAAAAAAAAAAATTTATTGATAAACAAAGTGAACCCCGAAAAGGGTTTAACTTTGGGTGGTAAAATATCGGTTCTATAAGACGAACGAAACTACACAACACTGAATTGAAGGACCTACATTCGGTAAATATAATTCAAGTTATAGCATTGCGTCGTATAAGATGGGCGTCTAAGGTTCGAGGGATTAGTAACAAGCAAATCCCTAAAATGTTAATAAACACTGAGCCAACTGGTAAACGTTCCAGAGGTAGACCGAAACGTAGATGGGAAGATTGCGTTAAAACTGATTTAGTAGATTTGGATTTGGAGGAGCATCACTGGAAGGATGTATGTAGACAGCGATTGGTGGTATCGAACCTTTGGGTTCTTTAGGCCTTTATTATCAAACAAACCGAACTCATATTTTAATCATTATCTTCTAGTTTCCTTTCTACAGACTTTTTCAATTTACATTCTTTTCTTTCTAGTAAAAAATGTATAAATGAAGATATTTTGCAATTAAATATTAACTTACTTTTAAATCGGTTCTTCTAATCATCATTATCCAATTCAGTAACAACGAATTAAAGATTTAACAGCAGAAAGAGTATACTGCTTTTGCGGAAAGATCACAGTATTTCATTTTCAAAGACATAAGTAAATAGGATTTTTACTTCCAGATTCATACAACTTCTAATTGTCATCCCAAAACTATTTTTCGAATCGAGTTATTCGTTTTTAAAACTAACAAAAGCAATGTAGCATACCTTAGCCTGCATTTTTAAGATTTGAAAAAAGAAAATGACATCAATATGAAGGTATCCTTGAGAATGGCCTGAGGGTCAAAACGTTGAAAAAGTTGTAAAGAATAAAGTTGAGAGAAAAAAAGGATCAAATTTGTTTTAAATTAAGAATAAAAAAAATTATTTTAAGTTGAAAGTTTTAAATAGAATCTACTAAAAAATTACCTCCTACTTTATTACCTCAATCGGGCAGATTATTTATTATTTCCGCCATTGCGAGTTTGGATCTACATAAACTCACTAGTTAATTAGATAGTTATTAAATAATTTATTACATTTACTAAATTGAATGTAATATCCAATAATTAGGCAAAATCATTAGTTGATTACACTAAAGGAAACATATTATGTAATTAACTAATACAAATAATTCATATAATCATGTATTAGTTCATTTTAAATAGTCTTCCATTATAAAATAATTTAATAATTTTCAGGAAGATGACAAGTATGTAATATGATTTAATTATAATATAACTTAAAATTACCTTATTATTAACACATTATTTGGGCTTTATGCACGCACGGACACACTAACACAAACTCTCATGGAGTAATAAAAATATAAATTATTATACTCAAAGCAAAAATGCAAAAATGCATAAAAGAAACTAACGATTTCCTCATTCCTCAACTTACTTCAATGGAATGACCCATTTAACCTTAAGTCTCTGGATAGAGGGCATAAATTCCCATTACAAGTCTGCTGTCAGAATAAATTAGAACTACCATAATAGGTAAAAGTGAGATAATGTTTTTTTAATAACAATAAATTTTCAAAAGTCAGACTTATCCTAATGCAGGAAAACACATGAATCCTCTAAAAATCGAGATAGACCGCTTCGAACTGCCACACAGGTCTCATTCCTTGGAATAAAAAACCGTTAAAACTTATGATTTGACAATAGGAGCTCAAGAATTGAATACAACAAAATAGGTGTATAAGTTTCAGGGTCAGCTATAAATGAGATACTCATAAAACATATCATTAACAGTGAATTGAAGTTTTCGACTTCATCGAATTCTTCAGGATTTATATAGATCTTTGAAAGAAAATTTTTAGGTAATTTTGGATTTTCAATATAATAATGTTGGTGTTATATTATGGTAAGCGACTCCAGGTTTAATGTAAAACATTCTAATTAACAAACATTCTAACATTGTGAAAGTTTATATTTTTTCAGTTCCATGTTTTACGACCGAATGTATGTTCGTAAAATAAAAAGGACGTTTAAATAAATAAAAAAAAAAAAAAGAGATTTTAAAACATAATTCATAATAATAAAAGAAAGATGGTGCGGGTACAGTCAAAGAAAAAAACCTCAAATAGTTGTGAAACTATTTAATTTGAAATAACGTTTCGCTCCACACTGCAAGGCTAACATTGCTGGCAAGCACGAAAATGAAAAGCAAAAAATATAATGATTATAATTTACAATAAATTGAAAAAAAAAAAAATCATGAGTTCCTATATTCAAAGACTTCATCAGAAATGATATTTTTGTTTTACATCAATGTTATTCTCATAAGTACCAAAACCCTGATTTAAAAAAATTCTAATTATATACAAACTATTGAATAATATGAATAGTTCTTTAGTCTTCATTCATAGTTGTAATTATGGTTATAAAACTCACTTATGATATAAAATTAAAAAATAAAATAATAAACGGTAAATACTATTTTATCTCATTTTTTTATGAAAGTGTTAAATAATAATTGTTGAAATAAAAAGTGTATAAGTAAAAAGTGTATCACACCTGATATGAAAAGATTTCAACAGCACCCTACCAGCGACCAACGGAACTACGAACTGCTCTCAACATGGTGACACCATCTAGCGCCAATTCATAGAACTAAGAGCATAAACGTGGTCTAACTTACCTGAAATAAAAACATAATATTCCATTACACTTATTATCAACAGATGATTAAATACAATTAAATTTAATACAATAAATTAAATACAATAATTTACAATAATAGATCAAGTAAATCAATTACAGTGTGAATTTGAAGGAAAAAAAGTCGTAAGTAGTTAAGTAAAATAATTACGTTAATGAAACTATAACCGTTTTATATACATTAATGAATTGTATTTACTATTTGCTTTACACTTTATAAAAAGAAAAAAAATTATATATATAAATAGTAAAACGAAAACAAAAAAAATACCTTGAAATTTATTTTGTATACACATATGTAATATAAAACTCAATATAAGGGTAATTATTATCTTAAAAATACGATCCTGAGCACATCACTCAGAATAACATTAAAGGAATTGAATATCAAAACCTACCACAGGCAATTGACCCCCCACAGATCATCTGGTCCCATGGTGTAATGGTTAGCACTCTGGACTTTGAATCCAGCGATCCGAGTTCAAATCTCGGTGGGACCTTCATTTTTTTTCTTTTTCCTCTAAACATTTTTTATTTTTAGTGAACGGAATTTAACTGTAGTGTATATACAGTCTAAAATAAATTTTGTACCTAACCTTTTTTTAACACTAAAAAATATTTTAAAAAGTAATTTGAGATAAAATATAATAATAATAATGGTAATTTAATATACCATATTACATCCACTGAAATATAAACAACAAAAAAGTATATTTAAAAGTTCCAATTTAGAAAGTTTAACATTTATAAAAAATTAAAAAAAAAATGTTAAAAATTATTTTGATTCTTATGAAAAATTTAAAACAGTTAAAATTATGGGAATTACATCGCTCTTTTCCACAAAAACTAACTAGCCACCTTGTTTGGTTTAATTAATTTTTTTTTAAGGAGCAGTATAATCTTTCCTAACAATATCGATTGGATTTCCAACTATATTAAATTAATTCAATTTTCCCAGTTATATTATAAAATATTTACATTTTTATCACCCATTTGGATTCTAAGATTCACTAACCAGTTGGGGGAATCTTGTTACTTGACAACGGTTATGTTCTATATTCAAACACAACAGTACATCTGCAAAGTCCTAATTTTCTTAAATTCAATGGGATTCGTGTTGGTTTTAAATTTTAGTAACATTTCACTACCGATTTCATAGTAGGTTTAAAAATCTTAAATGTTCCAACAAGTTTTCAAATTATTAGAGGAGAGACCTTGTCTCTCATCATAGAGACACTACATTTCTTATAGTGGCATCACTGACTATTACTTTTTACCAATTATTTTAAATACAAATTTTTAGTCCAAATTATTTTAATTAATTAAATTTAGGACACTGTTAATATTTGTCATTAATTAAAATAACATAGGATTATTCAAAATATTTCAGTATTCATGTTAAAAGAATTTCTAATGAAATTACATGAATATAATTCTGGGCTTACTTTAAATGTTAATAAATTCATTGTTTTTTTAACTTTAATTGATAGAACCCACTTATTTATTTATTTTTTAATAACAATAATAATGTATTATCATTTATAACATAAAACTAGAAAACAAAGATATTTTGTATTTGTGCTAAATAATAAAAAAGTTGCATAGAAAAAAAGTTGATACTATTAAAAAAAAAAATACTGGAAGGAGGAAACAAATATATTAGGGGCAGCCAGTCGGTGCTGCACTCTGAGCTAGATCTATTGAACTAGTAGAGAGGGCATGTCATAATATTCAAAATAATACAATATTATGTCAATAAATAACTTTACAGGAAAAAAACAAAAAAAACTAACGTGAATAAAGTATTGAGCAGGATTTTTCGTTTAAAAATAAACTAAAAAATCTTGGATTGAAGAATATTGAATCTAAATCAAAGAATATTAAATATAAAAATATGATTGATATATAATTCAAGGCTCAAATTAAAAAACGAAGACATTTAAACAATTCAAACCATTTAAGTAATAAGTTCACACAATTTATTTAAAAGGAGTTTAATTAAGGAGTTTACTTCAAGAATAATTTAAACTGCACATAATGGCTTCATGACCTGATTTCAAATTAATCATTTTTATATTTTTAATTTAAAATAGTGTATGTTTTAAAAAATGATAAAAGAAACATTTACAGTTTATAATGAAAAAAAATCAATGAAAATCTAATAATTTTTAGGTGAGTAATTTTTATTTATAGAAGATGAACAATTCGAAGTGTTTTAAATTTTAACTTTGAACTTTTAATTAAGTTCTTATTAATATAATAAATATATCACAAAACATGAAATTAATTTTTTAAAACAAAATTAATTAATTTTGAAAATAAAAACCAATATCAGAAGTAAATAATTAGTTAGTATTTTAAAAATCCTAATATGAAAACGTTAATTAATAAATTACAAATAGCAATGTAATTGCACAAAAGCATAACTCAATTGCTACTCAAAAACATAAGTTGTACTAATAATAAATGAGCACTACTTTTTTTACTGAGAGAATTTGACCGAGAAGCCATATTACTTATAGTGGTGGTATGTAACATAAAATTCAACACTATTACAAAATCCTGTTTTTGTTAAGTAACTAGAATAATATTAATATATCAAAAACGTCTACGATCTTACAACCAGTCCTCGGTAGTATAGTGGTAAGTATCCCCGCCTGTCACGCGGGAGACCGGGGTTCGATTCCCCGCCGGGGAGGTGTATTTTTATTTTATATTTTGATATCAATTTACATTAATATATAAAATATGCACAATTTTTCGAATGAATACTTCTTTATTATAAGGAAATATGTTTTTATAATAATTTTTAAACAACTTACAATATATCGGAAGCGTAATGTTTTATTATACGTAATTTTTATCTTAATTAATATTGATATTTATAAAATTAAAACGAACAAAAATGTATGAAGCAAATAAGATAATAAAGATATCTATTAATGCGGGAGAAAGAATTGTATGTTTTATGAATTTAGCGGTATAAATTTAAATAAAATTTTATTTTTTCAACTCATAATTTATAAAAATAATTATTAGTTAAATACAACAAGCTTCAATACATTAAATAATTTAAATTTTCTTGGAATTTTTCAACAGTTGTGAAATATATACACACTTTTGCCTTTCGGCAATTATGAATTTCAGTACAATTTGGAAAATAATTTCTATAATTTTTTTATAGCATTTTTATCCAAAATAATATGGGTTATAAAGCAATGTTGTCGGTCACATGAGTTTTCACGATATTTCGAACTATTAAAGAACAAAGGAATAATAAATTTTTAATTTTATAAATTATTATCTTCTTTCTAATTTCTTAATTATTAATATTACTCATTTATCATAATTATGATATATGGAAATATGAGGGTTAGAGATGAGTCAGTCAAGGTTTAGCGTTTGTGTAGGGAAACATCAGAACTATACACCACAAATATCAAAGCTAATTCAGTATTATTTATCAGCAATTCATTTATAGTTTCTTTTTTTTTCTTTTTTTTAGAATATTTTCTATTTTCCTTAATTTATACCTAAAGAAATCTTTATAGATTGAATTTTTAGTTAGTATATTTCAAATAGTATTATTTTTGTATCTTCGAAATATTTCTATTTTTCATATTGTTTTTCTTTTTCTACTTCATTATTTTTACTTTCACTCAACTATATATGGTATATATAGTAAGGGACAATATTGGGATCGTGAAAAATTTCGAATTTGAGTATTCGATGGAAATACGTGTTTTGAGGTGCCTTCAGTACAAAAATCTAGTTTGAAAACAGCCTAGTTCAAAAACAAAAATTCATTTGAAAAATATAAACTTCAATTTATTAGCAATAATAAAAAATGGATATAGACACATTATTAAAGAATTTCATGAATAACTAAATGAGAAAAAAGGAAAAATAGTAGATAAATCCGATTCAAACGAGCCATCTAGGAGCAGTAAGAATTACAACTTGAAACTCTTCCAAATAAAAATATAAACAAATTGTAGTCGTTTCATTGTGAAAACATAAATTGAATTTCGAGTTCTGAGTCTTCTTCCAAGGAAAAATTGCAACAGGCCATTATAGAATGGCAAAAAGAACTGGCCCGCAAAGGAATGAGTATTAACAGCCGCAAGAGCAACGTTATGACAGTTGCCAGGAATGAATTGCACGTGAGCAATGTACAAATAATGTGCAATAATGAAGTATTGAAAAGAGTGGACTTCTACACCTATCTTGGAACAATTTTCAATAAATGTGGTAAAATAGACCCAAGAACTGTTGAATAGGATAAATAAAGTAAAAGTATTTACTACCAGATATACAACACTATTGTGGGAAAGAGGGAGGTAGGTAAGGATATAAAGCTCCATATCTTTCAAACAATATATCTTCCAACACTATTATATGGCGGTGAAAGTTGGGTCACCCAAGACAAGCATATGAGCAGGATTGCGGCTGCTGAAATGCGATTTTTGCGAAGAATATTGGTCAAACTAGGAGAAACAGGATAAGGAATGAAAGAATAAGAGAAGAGCTTCAAATCCCCTCAGTAAAATCAGTGATTGAACACCGACAGCTCACTTGGCACCGAAGCCAGAGTGCCAAGAACATGTTAGGAGGCGAGGCCGACTGGTAGAAGACCCCAAGGTAGACCTAGAAGGAGATATATGGAGTATATCCACAACGACCTAGGTATGGAAAGAGGAAAAACGCAAGCTCAGATGAAGATGCTTGTCCGAGACCAAGATATGTGGACCAAGTGGTTAGAGGCTCCTCCACGCTGAAAGCTACTTAAGGAGGATGAGAAAGAAGAAGAAATCTTCTCCCAAACCGATGATATCTAAATAAATAATTCAGAACTTTTTTTAACTGAAATTGTAACCAACAAATATTTTTAAAATTAAAGACAATTTTGAGACAGTATTTTTCAGCTGTAGGTGATCTGTGTTTCATTAAGCATTCAATATACCCAGGAAGTTTCTGATATATAAAATTTTAAAAAGTTTAATTACGAAACTGGATAAAAGAAAAAAAATATGAACTAATAAGCTTTGTTGAAAACCGGGAATAAAGTAAGAGAAATCTTCTTCGCAACTTACATTTATAGATTAAAAACAACATATAATAATAATCAAACCTTTAATTTTTTTTTTTTTTAAGAACGATCCGTATATCATGAGTAACAATCACGAATACTATTTACATTGCATAAGAACACAACAAAAATGAAAAATTGTAATTATAAACTTTAAGATCTTAAGTTCAGTTCAAACCATGTTCGTTAAGTCAGTGGACATCGAGTCATTGTTACAAAAGACAACGGGACTTTTCAGCGCAATCTCTTAGTGGAAAATTTCAATATTCTTAGTACAAGTTCCATTTTTAGAGTGAGCTCTTAAGTTGATTACAACCTCACAGTATTTCTCAGCTTGCATTTCCAACTGCGATTCAGGTTCTGTATAACATTAAACCAGCAAGAAGTGAAACAGCAAGTTGCAAGATTTGTACATTGGGATCGGTTTCACCATTAAATGTTAACTAAACGAGAGTGGAGGTTGATTAAGTCTGATCCATGCCCTTCTTTATACCATTTAGGAGTTGCGCTGATAGTTTGCTGTAATTGTTATTACCTAAGTGGAGTAATAACGTTAAAGCGATGTAATGAATCGAGGTGTTGAAGAACCTCTGTGCGTTAACCTAAATAAATACATATTGTCTTTACGCAACACTAAACAGTTCTCAGTATCTCTTTAAATAGATTTGACCAAATTAAAAAATATATATATTCTTCGAACCTTCAGATAGAAAGAACAGGTTTTTGAATATCAAATATATTAATAGAAAGTACGTCATTATAAAATATGTTTAAGTACTAAGCAAACTTCATCAGATATAAATATATAAAGAATAAGGCCTAATGAATCCGCAAATATAAAAAAAAAATTCAAATCACAATAAATGTCAAAAACATATTTCACAATACCAAACTTTAAGACTGAATGCCACATATATAGAATAAATAAAGTGTGCTATCTCTACATTAGGGGCCCTCTGGGACCTGGGTCTCCGGGCCCCCTAACTACTATGATTGATAGTATTCTGAGGAGTGAATAATTTTTGCAATTATTTCAACCAATACAACAGTCAGTTAGCAATTTATTTAGCTATTAGTGTTCACAATAACAGAATGAGCATTTAGAAACCACAGAATTTTTTATAAAGTGACAAAACGATTCCTTCAGTAGTTATCCTAACCAACGATAGTCATCTTTACACTATGGGCTGACACACTAGGCTCCCTTTCTCCTATAATTCATACATTAAACTGGATAAAAAATGAACTAACAAGTACGACAGCTTAAAAAAACATTGAGTAATTTATCACTGATGTTGATAGAAACTGATTAATGTTCATGAATAGATTTTTAAGAAGTACATGATTTTGCTTATCAAAATCAAGAAAAGTACCTCAGGTAAATGAATAATTTTCAAACATAAAATATAAACTACTGTGTTATTTATAACCTGAAGTTGTTGAGAAAATAATTTCATAATAATCAAATAATACCTCTCTATTATATAAAAAAGTTTTGTGTGATCACCTTTCAAAATTTTATTTTACATATGAGGTGGTACATATAAAAAAAAAAAAAATGGATGGTAAACAGTAAAATGGGGATTGGTCCGTCGTTAGATGGATAAGGGGTACTCCGCTAGTAATTATATGATAATATAATTAATTTTATTAATCCTAATAATTTATTAATTAATAATGAGTGCTGAAAATAATTACATACATATTACAGCAATTATTTTAATGTAATGGATTCATCGAAAATACCACGTTATAAAATAGTTTTTATACTTTTTTAAGGTGTTCTTAAAAACGACAATAAAGATTTTTATTACCCTCTTCATATCAATGAATAATTAATTGGATTTAAATCCTCATTGAAATATATTGTGCAGAATTTTTAAAACGGTTTCTTCAAAAGTATTCTTTTTTTAATTGTGAAGCAAGCAGTAGTTGTATAATGTATTCAAATGAACCAATTGTAGGAGACTGCAGGTCTTCAGAGAAACTTCTTTTCGGGTCAGCAACAATTTGAAACGTCACGACTTGGACGTGGTGATATTTTAACAAACCGAGATCAGAGGTTAAACTCGCGAAATCTTGGCCTACTGAGCGTATATGAAAGGCCCTGGTAAGTGGGCTTAAGAGTCTGTCACAAGAGAACCATTTAATCATACATTCAAGCAGCCTTATCATCAATCAAAATCAATATAGCTTATATGCTCACGATGAAAAGGATTTCGTAGCAAGCCAGCTTTATCGAAGAAAGGAACTTCTAAATTGATAGCGTCGAGGAAATATATTGGTCGATACTGCCCTAGGGGATATAAACTAATTATGAGAATGGATATGGTTCGTAGATCCGTTAGAGTTCGTGGAAATATCATACTAGTGCGAAGAGTATATTTCATAATATATCAGTATTTTTAATTTTATGATATAAAATTAAAAATACTGAGGAAATGGAACAATGGAGGAATTTATTGAACCTTAAGATTTTTATAACAATGTTAGACATGTTTCAATAAAGAAGTAGACATTATTAAATAAAAATTAATTTCTGATGAATTTTAGGCCTTTTAAATTTTATTCAATACATTACTTGAGATTATTAAGTATACAATATTAATTATACTACTTAAAAAAAAAATTAAATATAAATGTGAAAGATAAAGAGAAACCCTTTTTTACTTCTTCAATTCTTTATAGCAGTGGACGCTTAAACCTACTGTACAACATATAGTTCACATTCAACAATTAAAAAGTGTGTGCTAACGAATAAGCTAGTTCTAACAAACGACATACGTAAGAGCTACAGTACAATTTTAATTCATTTTACAATGGCTTTTTAAATTTTTCAGTTTTTAAAAAATCATCT
Organism: Halyomorpha halys; assembly: GCF_000696795.3. Classification (NCBI taxonomy): domain Eukaryota; kingdom Metazoa; phylum Arthropoda; class Insecta; order Hemiptera; family Pentatomidae; genus Halyomorpha; species Halyomorpha halys. Next base: position 216,901 of record NW_027112242.1, on the reverse strand, counting down.
AATTTTGTAATTATATATGCACATCTTTATTTCAAATTTTCTTAGCTTTTCATCTTTCCACATTACATGTTTTTCCAATCCAAAACTCAATACCTCATTTCATCCAGTATAAAAAAAAAAAAATTAACAACTAAAACATATTAAATTATACTGTGGTTTATGCATTTGTTGCTTGTTAAAACTAATTTATATGTCAACATAATGTTTTAATTGTTTAGAGTGAATTATAGATTCAAAGTTGAAGATGAGCTGGTTTGAATGGAAGAAGTAAATAAGGATTAAAGTTGTCCTTTAAATAGTATAATTGATAAAGTATTATAACCCTTTGAAAAAATTTAAAAGAAACTTATTTTTGAAATAAATATAAAGATTAAACAACAGCATAAAAAAATTATAACTATGTGTTCAATTTGCTAACGTGGTATAATTTGTTTATTTTATCATTAACTATCATTGACTTTAACAGGAACATGACGATAAAATATCCAAATCCTATCTTCCAAAATAAAGTTAACAGATTAAAAAATATATAAATATTTATAAATCGACATTATGTTGACTTAATTTAATTTTAATATTACATAAAGTGTATGTGTGTGCAGATTTATTTTTTTAAAACCTATTTTATTGATTTTAATTTTAATTATCCTTATTTTGTCTTAAGTTGCATTTACAATTTTCTAAAAACTACATAACATATCTTGCTGTTAATGAACTAATAACATGGGAAATTTTAAAGTAAATACTTAAGTTCTTAAGCATTTATCATCAATCAAAATGTAACATGGTAGAAATGTAGTGAATATCGAATTGCAATATGCATGTTTGGCAGTTTGGATAAATTAATGTTTGTAGATATTTAAGAATCTGCAAGTTTAACTCTGTAAGTGCAAAAAGGTTTAAATGTGTAGTAAATATGTTCAAGTTGAAGTCTTGGATGAGGCTGAATATCAAGAAAATGAGTAAGTTGTGTAATCTGTAAACTTCTGTTCGTTATATTGGATTTTATAGTATAAATAAAATCCAATATATTAGGTCATAATTTGGATATTTTCTGACATAGGAAAAAAAATTAAAACCTCTTTAATGAAATAGCATAAAATAAAACGGTGTTTAAAGAGTTTAGATAGTTTTAAAAAATAACGTAGCATTATTTTAAATTCAGTTTTTTTTGTTATTGTTTTTATAGTTTTTTTTTTTTGTTATTTTGTTTTAATTTTAATTCTGACCGTTTCTTCTTCAATAAATCAATGAGATAGGTCATTCATTTCTCAGACTGTCAAGTTCAGGAAGACATTATAGAAACGGTAGATACTTTTATAAAAGGTAATATAGACTATCAGGAGACAGGGCCCATAAACCCTTGCAAAGGGCAAGCCCTCGATGCCCTGAACATTTAAAGTTCGAACAGAAAGGTTCTCAACTTGTGGCCTTTAGTTCCGGCTGAACTTTAGCTTATAGATCATCAAGTACAGGTACTAATTTCTGATCACGGATTTATTAATTGACCTTTCATAGGGATACCTATATTGATAATAAGATCATGGAGGTTTGACATCACTTGAGACCGGATTTTGTTTCAAACAAATTCTATTCAACCAAAACTCGAAATAATTCGAACCTAGGGATGGGCGTTCTATCGATATCGATATTATATTACAAAAAACTGCAAATTTTGGATTTACTGCACTGAATTTCAAATAATTTTTATACAAAATTATTTTTTTTTTATTAGTTTTAACTATGAAATGATTGATTAAGTTTCCTGTGATTCACGACAAAATCAAATAAATCATGTCTGTATACTCCTATTTCTACCACTTGAATTAGGAATTCCACGGTTTGCCAAGATTAGCAGTAAATTTAAACAAACCATGATCCCTGTTTTAGGAAATCATAAGTTGACGCTAGCAGCAATAAAATTAAAGTTTTTTTTTTTTTAATTCTCAGCGACCTTTGTACTCCTTTTGAAAGGCGTTTTAAGAGGAGAATGAGGACAGGGATACAAAACGACTGTAAATTGGATAATTAGCTATTAAAGTTTAATCATAAAATTATATTTGTACAAAAAAAAGGTAACATTTTCGGTTAAGATAGTTCAGCATTGATAAACGAAAATCCACAGTCATATTTACGTCCTAAAATGTTTGTATAGTAAAAAAAAATCAATTTTCAATATTAAAGGTTCTTATAATAAAGAATTTCGGAATTCATACGTGTAAAATCCAATGTTTAGAATTTAATAAAGGAATTAAATATCTTAAATACTACTTTCTACATAAAACCTTGGCTAAGTTGTGGTATTTTTACTAAGTTTTAAATTGAATTTTATAATCTTTATTTATAGTTAATGTTATTAATAGTTCAAATTAATAATTAAATATAGTTAGCATTCAGTAGCTTCCAGTTATAGACAAAAGTTTAGATTTTAATTAAAGTAGTTTATTTTTTTTATTATAATAAAAAATTTAATTTTTTATAATGCTTATTTTGCATCATAGAATTTTTATTTACCAATATGATATGCTTCCTCTGTTTTGAAAATATAATTAAAACTGTTCCGAAAAAGGTTTTTTTTTTTCCAATGGAAAATCTCAACCTGTTCTTGTTTCACAACTTAAACTGATTAGAAAACTATCACAGAGATTTTTTTTTTGTATATGAATTATCTAAACTGATCCCTATAAAGACCAAAAATAAAACAGAAATCATACCAGGATTAAGGGATAACTTCTAAATGGGTAATGGCTTATTATGTTTACAGCTTGTATTTTTCTTCATATGCAGTAGTTAATAACTACTGAAAGGAATTGGCACTTAAAATTGTACTATATTATTGCATGCACTTCAGTTATTGCTCCTAGAGTAATGACTTTTCTAAGTGCGCTGTCAAGTTGATTAAGAAAAGGGAACACAATTGTGTTTATAAACAGTTATTATTGAAATTAACTCTTGTTAGTAATATCTACAGATAGGATTTTCGTTTAGCAAAAAATCATAAGACTTTTAGTAAAAAAAAAAAATTAAAAAGGACAGTAAAAAAAGGCAAAATGTTCACGACCGGGCAGTAAAAATCTAAAATGAGTAAAGTTACATTTAAAACACTTCTGCAAAATATTAATTTAATTTCCTAATTTATATTATTAATGGGGAGCGTAGTGGCCACGGGGTAAAACGCGTGGCTACTTACTCTTAAGGACTCGAGTTCGAATCCGGCTGGGCAGAAAATTGTTTTCTGTTACACTGTAGCCGTGAGACAACCCCTGTGAGTTCTGGAGCCCTCCTGGGGTCCACCTAACCTCATAAATTGGGTACCCTTAATTGGATAAAATCTGGCGGTCGAGCGTGATTCTGACCAAATCACCTCCTTGCACAACTGTTGGTCTAGTAACAGTACTTCTTTACAAAGTACTGAACCCCTAACCCTTCATAGGTTGTAATGGTACAGATTTATTTATTTATTATATTATTAATGTCCATGGGAACCTACTTTAACCTCATCTGGATCAAAATAAGCTCGCTAAATACTACATTTGTTTGAAGATAAATAAAAAACAAAAACTACTTTAATTAAAAATCTAAAATGTTGTCCAAAACTGAAGAGCTAAGTGGAAACAAACTATATTTAATGATTTCTTTGAACTATTGAAAAAATAACTAACTGTACAAGAATTTTAAAAACTTTCTCTTCTCTGAATAAAGGTTTTTGTCGCCTCGTTTCGTTTTTCAGCCCTGAAATTCTGATCGAAACGTCGGCACAAATTAATAAGTTTTGCTCATTTGGATATCATATCAATCTACGGTCAGCTATTAACACCTCATACTCAAGTTCCGTTTCTTTAGCAAGGAGATGATATCTATACACAAGACCGTGCCAGATTCCCCCAATTAAAAGTACCAACCCATAGCGTTGAATTACGGCTGATTTAACAGAATAAATACTTATCTACCACAGCCGAATTCGAATCCGTGCCGGCTTATATCACTTACTCACTGAGCTATCCTTTATGTGAAAATGGACATTGGCAATTAACTTAACAGTTCTACATATGTACTGCGTCCCGTTAAGATATATATGTATTGAAATATTATTAATAAAGTACATTAAATCATATCATGAATAAAGAAATAATTTCTTCTAAGTAAAAGACTCCAAGTTCTTAAATAAACATTTCCAATAATCACATAACTTCATGCATGGGACTTTGACCTGTTTCTTCGTCATTCTCAGAACGGATTAAATTTTTAAACTATTTATCCTAGTAATGTCATATATTCAATGACAATGCTTGTTTGTTTTGACATCTAAATTAATTTCATAAATAAGTCGAGAGTCAATAATATATTATCATTAATACATAAATATAAAAATTTAAATCACAATTCTTAAGTAAAAACATCTTTTTATTGAATAAAAAGGTATAGAAATTTTTAACTATTACTTTTGATATTATAGCATTCTGCAAAGAACAAAAAATATATAACATTAGAAGTGTATTTCCAGATTTATTCTATATTCCAATCCAAAATTTATTTACGAAACATTTTGAAAAAATTAATCCAGATAGGCATGAATTGTTGGTTATTTATTTATTTTGAGGGGTAAGAGGGTTGGGGATGTTGTGAACCGAAATTGTTTTGAGAACTTTGATCCATATACACCACTAACTAACCGTGTTATGGATCAAACGGAATCCTAAATTGATAGCGAAGTTGGGCACAGTGCTTGCTCTTCAAAGCAATGATGATGGTTGGCCCTTTATTACAACGGCGCTACGTCTTTATTGATGTAACTACTCATTTATCTTAAAATAGTAAACATTGCAGACTAGGATTAAGTTTCCCCGTGACTCTGTGAATTTAAATAATAAATACACACTTTAAGAACCACTAAAGGCCTCTAACAAAAACAATAATAATGAATATTTTTAAGATTTGTTAACTAAAATATAAAATAATTAAATGTAATAGTAGTATAAATTCACAGAATAAAAGAAATGTTTTCTCTAGTCACCTGAACTGTAAGTTTCACTTTAGCTGAAGCAGTAGAATTTTATAGGTTCTTTTTAAGTTGTGTTTATATGCTAAGCTCTAAAAAGAAAAAATATACATAAGTGTAATCTTAAATTCTTGAATACTTACACATACACTCTCCGACTGCTTCTAGGAACGTGAGTCGAATGTAAGACTGAATGAATATAAAGTGTCGTGTTAGTTCCATCAAGGCGAACGAGCACAGCAGCAGGTGAAGGTAACTTTTAGAGATAACATAGAATGTATATTATGTATTATGATATATATACAATGTTCTTAATGAGCTCAAAGAACTACTTATATATAGTGTCGGCCTTATACACGATGGTAATTATCCAGACGCTTTTACAGAGTGTATATTGTTGGGTTGACACACAAACCTATTTACATGGTCATTGTTCAGCAAAATGACCTGTTAACTCTCTAATAAACAATAACATATTAAGCCCGAAGCATGAAATTAATTAATATTAATAAAACCCTTTCGAATAAAAACGGGATTTTAATTATAATAAAATTTTAACAAAGCTCTAATAATATTAACCCATAAATGGATTATATTCGGATATAATGAACTAAAGAGGAAGAAACCTATTTACACGGGCATTGAGCAGAAAATGACCTGTTAAGTCTGTAATAAAAAATACCATAAGCCAGAAGCTTAAAATAAATAAGTATTAAAAAAACAAAAAAAAAAAAAACGAAATATTAATCATAACAAAATTTTAACAAAGTCGGTTTTCAATTTCAGGCGCTTTTTAAATATTGCTCGATTTAACTATCTTAAAGTCTCCTCTTCTCGTTTTAAGCTAAAATTTCAAAAATGATATAGGACCGTAGCTCCCCTGAAGGGCGGGAGTGGAGGGTTTCATGCCATTTTTCAATTACAGGCGCTATTTAAATATTGCTTAAATATTTTAAATTGATCTAATTTCCATACCTGTAACCATTAAGAAAATTTTGATCTTTAAAGTTTAAAATTCTATCAATGTTTGGAGAAATATTATATGCCAATTACATTAAAATGACCTTGAAAGGAGGTTAAAAAATGTGAAAGTACATGTTTTAAAATAGTAAATTTTATTAGAAAAACAGTTTTATTCAAAAAGTTCATACAAACATATATGAATATTATTACAACACTTCATATTCCTATATGATTAACTACCGAGTAAATTCAGTAATAAAAAAGGATTTGTAACATTAAATCATCAGAATTGAATCAAAGTTAAATATTAAGTAATTATTAAATATATACTAAGAGATCACATCATGTAGCTGTAATACACAAAAAAATCATTTTATTCAGATTTGAGCTCATTTATAAAATCATAATAATAATTGTATATCATAATAATAATAATAATAATCTAAAATCATAATAAATGAACGGCCGATTTTATATAAAAGAAAAAATGTTCTTTATGAGGCCTGACTATTTTCCTTTTTTTTTTCCACATATCTTTGTCAACAACAGAAACATGTCTTTTTGATAATATAATAACGTCGGAAGATAAATAGCCTCATAAATAAATTTGAAAAGATAATATGAGGTTAGCATTATTGCTAGGCGTGGCTAGAAGACACGACCAAAATCTAGGGATCACTGACCGAGACCTCGTGAGCTCACTGGAGTAGTGTCTTAGGGACGACTAACTCGGACTACCGCTGTACTTGGGTAATATGTCTGTTCACGTATATTACATAATTGAAATTAGAATTTATAAATGTCTATAATATTGTTATTATATTATATTATATATAACACCTTGGTCGATGTCCTCGACGAGGGAAGGACTTTGGACTCTAATGTCTAAAGTCGTCCTATTCACAATCTAACCAGCGGAAAGGGCGTTCTCCAATAATTCAACTGGCGTAAGCTACCACAAGACCACCTGGACCCTGCACATCACCTTAAAATGCCGCAAAGCTATCGAAGGAATTACAAACCACCATATACACATAACTTATATATGTGTGTATTCAATAACTTATTTTGTCAAGAAAAAAAAAAATGTTATATAGAAGACGAACTAGTATACATATTCCATTTCTTGGAATATGCATGTAGTCAAACTTTATGAAGGATACGAAAAAAAAGTGATATACAAGATTGCCTGTTTTAACAAGAAAAACACTAACGAAGCTAAAACAATATTTAACGAACAAGGATAGTGATAGCATACGAAAATCGAGGTTTCGTGTACACATGAGACTAATTGCAAATTGACAAGTATCGGCGGGTGGTGAAGCGATCAATATCTCATCTTGCTTGCAAACGAGGTCTCTCTAATCCAAGCAAATTCATTTAGCATCTACTCGGCCCCAATCACAGTCTAACAAGTCCAATTATTAGAATAAACTAACCGCTGGTTGGCTACATATACGGGCAGCTGGTTTGTGTTAGGGCGATTCTGGAATAAACGGGTAGCTTTCAGGTCGCAATGTTCTACTAAAACACATTTTCAAAATAAAATAGATTCATAATGTTCATAGGTTAGCTCCTAGCCAAATCAAGCAAACCTTGAACAGATAATCAATAATTAAAATTAAAATTTGGAAATTTAGCACTTGTGAGCAGAAACGATTTCGACAATGAAGCCATAAGCCGACATGACAATGGTACAAAGAACTTTAGAAATTAGTTACATTGCATTACTATAAATTATTAATTTTAAAATATCATTCCATAACGAATAAGACAATTTACTTATAATAAATGCAAAAAATAAAATAAACAAAAGAACATCAAATTGGAAGATTAATAGTGGACCGTGTGTAATAGGTTGTAGGAAGATATTGCGGATGACGGTTAATAAAGGTACATGACAGTGAAATATATATTCATTGATAACCATTTATCAGGGTTAAATGAGAATAAGATACAAACATTGGAAAATATGATAAAACAATTAGAAGTATAAAATTTCCCGTTTTTTTGAGAATTATCCATATACGACTATAACATTAATAATAAATTTATAATATTCTAAAATTTACATTTTTTTAGTTATTAATTTGTAAATTAAATAAACAACAATGCTTTAGAATTTTTTTAAATAAAGCAATGCGTACTGGTCTGGAACAAAGAATAATGGAACGATCGGAGGTATAAACACTGAATTACGTGAAGTATAAAACATCCTCACTGGACTACCGGCCGACTGAAACGTATATGAGAGCATTGTGTTTGGACTGACCTTTTGGTCGGACAAACGTTTTGACGACATACAGAGGAGTAAAGTAAGAAGAGTTTATTATTTTTAAACAGTGATAAGCTTCTTATTTATTTTTTTTATCCAGCTTTAACTTTATCTTTTTGTTAAATTTACTAAATGAAAGCAACATTTTAAAACGTCCTCCCTCAAAACGTTGATAAATGAGAATTTTTTTAAACAAAATAATTAAAAGTTTAAATTACTAGTTTAAAATATAAAATATGTAAAAATACAGAATATTTTCAACATAAAATATTTTAAATAGAATATGCTGTCTACATTGATTTCTAGAGAAACTAGCGCTCAAGTAGAATTTAAACTAGTATTTACAAGAAAAAATAAGGCATGTTTTAATTATTAATTTTGAACACTGACCTCGAATGAATATATAATGAAAAAGTTTCAATGAAGAATGAACAAAATTAGAGCTAACTTAAGTAAATCAAAACAATTTATACTAAAAACGTACTTATTTTAAGCAGAAAGTGAACAGTACAACAACTATAAGACAAAAATATTAAGAACTAAGAGTTTTTAATAATACTAAAGTCATTTTTATTTCAAAGAAATAGAGCTAATTTTGGTTTTTATTTCATTATAACAAAATATTTTTAGAAAAAAACCATTATATTTACATATATTCTGCATTATTTTTTATTTATCATTTATATGTGAAATTTAATTCAAGACGGAAATAAAATATAATTTTGTAAGGTACATTCTTATGATTTATTCGATTATTGAAACCAAATAAGAAAATACAATTAAATATAAATTACAAGCAATTTATTAATACTATCAATCATGTTCAGATTGTCAGAAAATATACCTCATTATTTTGAATTAGTAGCAATAATATTAGAAACATATCAATGTTGATGTTATAATAATAAAGCATTGGATAAAAATCAACTTTTAAATTTTCTATTATTATGTAAATGTGAATCAAGATTATAAAATATCATAAAAGCATTAAAAATGTAAATATTTTTCAAGTTCCTTTAGACCATCCATTATTATTTATATTGGTAGTAGAA
>NW_027112242.1:170290-207495 GCF_000696795.3 Halyomorpha halys | reverse complement strand
CAGCTATATTCCAATTCCACCTCTATTATTTACTAATATTTTTAGTAAATTTATTGAAGCTCGTAATTAAGAAAAAAATACGACCGGAACTAATTTTCCTCAACCACTTAGCGAATGAACAGTTTAAATTACTCCTAGCCCATCCGGTTAAGTCAATTGTTTAAATAGACGTGAGGAGACAGTGTTGGGCCATTAATGGGTTCGCTAACACCAGAGGTTTTTTTTTTTAATTTAAATTAAACTCACCGTTCCGAGATCTAATCCTCGTGGCCAAATTGAACCCGCCTTTCAACCGTACTCCAGGGAGAACGAACATAGCCTTGTTATATAAACACAGTTGTATATTTACTTTATCGCTCGCCACGCTGTTGTTATTTTAGCATGATAATATCTAAGTCGTGTGATTTGATAAGGCTAATAGTAAATTATTTCTCAGTACAGATACGGTGCTATTAAATATAAAGTATAAATAAATAAATAGTGTTATTAAAGTAAATTATATCGTATTTTTTATGAATCTCCTTAAAGTAAGGAAACTATTCAACTAATAGTCAGACTGACACAATACTGTATTTTTTATTAGTATTTTTTTTATTGATCCTTGTATTAGTTCAATTATTTAATATTTTTAAATATGTTTTATTTACTTTGGATTCATCAAGAAATTTTCAGGTTTTTTTTCTATTATAAAATATGTTGATTATCAGCAATTTATTGGCTGTTTATTTTTCTTTATTTTCTATACTTTTAGATAGTTATATTTTAAATTGCATATTATTTTATCATATTTGTATAAAGTAAAATGTTCAATTTTTTTTTTTTATCTTTTTCTTTTTCTTTTCCTTCATATTTTTTTTTATTTAACTTACAAGGCCAACCCTATCTCTATATATCTGCACTATAACAGATGTAAATAAATAAACTAAATATAAATTATTATCATCGATTGGTTTAATTTAAAGGTCCACTTAACCTTTTAAATTAAGATATAATCCCCAAGTTCTTACTAAAGCTAATTGGATCAACTAAATATAAATTATTATCATCGATTGGTTTAATTTAAAGAGCCACTTAACCTTTTAAATCAAGACATAATCCCCAAGTGCTTACTAAAGCTAATTGGATAAGCTAAATCATTAATTATAAGTAATATAATTAACTTTAAAAACTATTTTATGAAAAGTAAAAATTCAAGAAGAAGATTAAAAAATATATAAAAATTAAAATTATTAATATTTAAATAAGAAATAGAATTTATTTAGACAATCTAAATACCAGGCAGTTAAGGAATGTGTGTCGGGATAAGTGGTAGAATGATGATAGTATCTATAAAATTTGATGTACCTCTTTTTATCAGGCTGGTAAGCATCAACTATCATTAATAAGCATCAATAAGCTAGGTGATTCAAAGCATGATCTTCAACAAAATTTCTTAACGGCATAGTCAATTATTATCACTATTTAATAATAACTTTAATTGAAAAAAAAGAGGCGCATTTGTATCTAATTGTAAAAATAATCTATAAACTAAAAAAAAAAAATCAATTTTTAGACTATAACAACTTTTTAGGTTAAACCGGACAAGTTGTTTTTAAAATATAGGCATATAAAGGAAAATAGGTAAGCGAAAGTATGAGATCATTTGTTAAAGTGGATATTATTTTAGGATCATCCAGATCAGTTTTTCTCACTAAATTTTAAATTAAAAATTAAGAAAAAAAATAGTATTGTCGAACAATAATTAGTATTTTTTTAATGATCAGTTTTCTTCTGATTGTTTTACGTTCATGCTTTATAATTATATTTGAAAAAAATTAAATAATAATAAAGGATGTCATAGATTATGTGCAATTATCTAATTTTGGTTAGTTGACAGACAAAAATGTTTGAGAGCTACTGATCTAGATATCAACACGCACAATTTCATAAACATTCTATTAACGTTTAAATAAAATAAATTTTATCTAATTCTTAAATTGGACTTCACTTTTCATCCTTTTGAGACTTCCTCTAAATTGTTCCTAAAAACAATCTATATTTACTAATAAGTTCAACCTCAAGGACAATCTATCACTTAAAAAACTTTTTGTAGGATATTCTGCCTAGGTTATAATATATAGGTTGCTAATTTCAGACAAATTGACCCTATTATACAATAAAACATTAGAGAATCACATTAATTTATTAATAAGCTATCCTTCGCTAATGTCTAGTTACCTATTTTGTCAATTATTAACATTAACAATAAAACTTTTAATCACATTCAATTTACACTATTATACTTTATCACAACAATATTTGTAAGCTTCCTTACACTCAGGTCAAGCATATAATTTATTTATTTCAAACTATACTTTGGCTAAAATTCTTATTTCTTTTATTAGTAAAATTCATACCAAGATTAATTATAATTATTAACATAATTTTTAACAGATATTTTTTATAAATTAATTTTGCCAAAAATCTCTGCAAATTGTTGGTTCAGGTTTCTTTAGTAACGTTAGTATCTACTAATTATTAAATAACTGCTAAATCCTTTATGGGGATTTAACAAAACAAAAAACCTCTTGATGCCTAAAACGTAAAACGTGGTGGAAACTTTTGATTCCCAGGACAATTTTTTTACAAGCTTCTCTGCATCGTAATTTAAAAACTTGAAGAAAAAAAAATGTTAAGATAATAGGCAGTTCTTATGAAAATTGAATCAATTAGTAAACTTATATCAAATTTTAATCTCTTATTGCGTTTAGAAGGCAAAGAGGCATAATGAAGTGCAAGAAAGTTCTTTTATATGAGTTTGAAAAGTATGATTTCTATTAGAGGAGATTAAGATTCGGGTCGAGGGGCGATGAGGTTTTAGTAAAAGTTTTCAAGCCGGGTTGGCCAACTCAGGGGACGGAATTGAAATTGGCAGGGAGCGCTCGTCTTTATTACATCCGATAAGGGAATCAGAAATCCCCGCCTCAGTTATTAAGTGGACTCATTAATATAATTTATTGTTTATTTATATAGTTTAGTTTACTAGATGTTACCTTCGGGTTTACCGATGTAATTTTAATTATATCTCCTTCATATAATTATGATTATAAAATGATAAATTTAAATTATGACATAAAATGATGAATTTAAGACCAAGTACATCTTATCAACTGAATAACATCAGAAACTCATTATATGATCTTTATATTATTTTTAAAAAAACCTTAGTAAAATTCTAAATTTGTACAAACAAGTCTTAATCTCTAAAAAAGAAAAAAAAATGACGACAAAAATCTTCAATTTGATGACTATAAACTTTTTCTTTTTTTTTAAAGATGATATGTTTTAAACACACAGTACGTAAAGTAAAAGATATTTTTTTGTTTCTTCCTGTGATAAAGAGTAATAATTTTCTATATACATACGAATTATTCATAATCGTTATTCATTCCACTTCGTATCAGTAAAAATAAAAATAAACAGATACAGTGAAAAACAGTTGCACAAACCTAATCAAACTAAATGGAAATACAGAGAGAAATAATCCGTACATTTAAATATTACTAACCTCTTAAACTACAAAATAATCTAAAAACTTCCTTTTTTTTCTTACATTACCCCAGTTAAAAGGAGATGTAACCATTATTTCTTGACCCATTGTTTTTAATAAAACGTTTCTCAAGTAAACCTAAAAAGATAATGTAGTGAACCAGCTTCAATGGGTTGAACTGTGTAATAATTAGACGAAATATTTTAATGCCAGAGGCCAACCACTTTCAACCACCATATTGCTCACAACCATAAGCTACCGAATGCGGTTGCATACAACCGCATCATAGTGCACGATAACAGACGATGCTATTACCACAAACGATCACTAAGGGTCTGCTCTATGTAGCTGTGGCTGCAAACAGACACACACATCTATTTTTGTTTACAAAGATTGATTTATAACAGTGTCATATTTCAATTCAATAATAGATAAACAACAAATTAGTAAGGAACCAATCCTGCATTTACCAGTTATTAAAAAAAAAAATACAAATTATGATAACTCAGGACCGATAATAGATATCTAAGTAACCTAAGGCAATGTATAACCAAAATAGCATAAAATAAAAAAAATAAAGGCGATAAATTGCGAACATAAGATAGCTTAAATATAATATAGTAAATAAATTGTGAAACATAAATTAAAAAACAATATAATTCACATAATGATCAAAATATCCGATCTAAAAACAGCATAGCTAAGCAAAATTTATAATCAATTAAATATTGACGCTTGGAAAAGATAGTAAATGAATAAGATTACAATAAAAAAAATATAATAAAATGACTTAGAAGACCGGGAGGTTCTAAACCGACACCATCAATAATCAACATCCTCATACCTCCGTCACAAATCCAGAATCCAAATCTCCATTATTAGCCCAAACACTTTCTTTTCTCCTATGTTTCGGTCTACCAATGGGACGTTTACTCCATGGTTCAGAGTTATTTAACATTAGGGGGATTTTCCATTACCAGAACCATCAACTCTACACGCATATTTTCAAACATCGCGAGGTTATAGCTTCGAACACATAAGATAAAAAAATTAAAGTTTGAAAAGTATAAAAAATAGCCTGGATTTATTGATTTACGAAGAATACATAATCACAATGTTAATGGGTACTAAATCTTCTGAAACGCAGCCCAGGTGTTGACAGGAAGATAGCGCTAAGTATTTAAATGTTTCAGAAAAAATATAGTTTACATTTCGACACTATTAAGTTATCTGGACGACGGTCAAATACTTTTCTCAGATGATGGGATCTTCCAAGACTGATGGATTTAATAGACCTACAGAGTCGTGCGTTGCGGCTAATGTTCTTAAGTGTAGTGTTGCATTTCAATTGAAGAATCATTAAGATACCTGGTCATTTCTTTTTCCTTTTTTTTTTTTTCTACTTCCCAAGACAAACAAACATTTCTACATATGCCATCTGTTTTCTTACAGAAGATTAAAGAATTTTAAATGAAAATTAGTTACATAACCCTCTATAAGAGTAAAATGTTTAAATCTTTTCAGATAAATATGTGGTTAATAGAAAAAAAAAAGTCATTCAGGTGATAAGTGTTAAACATGAAAACTTATATGCCTAAATAGACATCTTATAATTATAATTCAATCGTATCATGATATATATTTTTGTTTATTTGAATCGTACAACAAAATATATTTTCTCAGAAAATAAATAGTATATGTATAAATAGAAGTCACGCCAGGAAGAAAACAATTTTTACATATAATAAAAAGGTTTACAATAATAAATACTCAACTATAAAAAATATAACTTTTTATATAATAAATTTGAATATTAAATTAGCCCTATTCATTTGCACAGGGACAACAAAAATATGATAAATAACTATAAAAACTGTAAATACTATGGATAAAAAAATTCTATATTTTTTTTTAACATTACAAAGGGATATCTATGGCTAATAGGGATATCTTGTAATAACTTTTATAAGATTAGAGCTCACAAGATTAGATTTATTTATCTCTCTTTAAAGCATTTTTTTAATTTAATAAATGCTTGGATATCGTAGTTTTATTTAAATAATCTAAGAAACAATCCTTTTTCTTTATTTATAAACATAAAGAAATTCGCGTAGGGATAGGTTGTTACAATGGTTTACTCCTGAAGAGGATAAACTGAGCCAAGCAAATCTGCTTTTCCTAAACGAGGTATTGAAGAAGATCAACGTTCCTCCAAATAATTGCCTAAATCTGGATTAGGAGAGGATTTGGATTTGGATATGAAATTATTTTGTGAGGGTTTTGAACAATCATTTTTTTTTTAAATCGTTGAATCGTTTATGAAAAGAAAAATCACATTTCTAAACTATTTACTCCATTGGTTCATTTTAATTGAATTATTTCAACAGTTGTATTGAAATTTAAAAAAAAAATTACAATGAGTTCTGTTCAATAAGCTTAACACTATTAATAAAAAGTTGTCAGTAAACTATCGAAAATTTTAATATTATTCCCTATCTCATTTCAAATAATTCTTAATCATTTTCAAAATCTTATTTATTTAAAATCATCCAATGGTTTTTCTTTTAATTATGATAAAAATGCGATAAAACTTTGAATTTTCTTTTCTGAACGGTACCTGAATGATATGAATTTCAAGTTCATGAAATGTAGATATCACCTGAAAAAAAACCCACTCCAAAATAAGTTAAATAAAAATACTTACATTCTATCTAATATTGTTGGCTAATTATTTTTACAATTTTTATGTATTTTTCTTATTTATATTTGTACTTATAAAATAATTCAGGTACGAAAAAAAAAACGGTTTTCGAATTATATTTAGTTGCAGACAACCATATATTTTTTAGGATATTATTTCGTGTTTACTGGTATCCTTACTATTCAATAGATAGACTTAACCTTTATTTTACTAATTTCGTAAGTATGAAGACACTCATAAAATTAACAATGAAATAATAAGTATTACAAGACAAAGTTAAAGTGTGTACGTGCAAGTTACAAGGCGCTCAAAATAACTATAAACTTTCATTTTAAAAGAGTTTCTAATTTAGAGAAAAAAAATTTTTCTTTATATTTCTGTTACATCTTAAAATAAAAATTATTATAATAAAGGTTTTTCAAAATAGTTTTTTTAAATTATTATACATTATGATAATCAGACCAATTTGGACATAGGGAATTAAGCTCTGGGGCTTTACCAAACCATCGAATTCCTCCCGCATCCATTCCTTACAACACAAAATCCTACGTAAAATCCTTAAAGCTCCTTATTACGTAACAAATAAACTCATCCACAAAGACCTTAACATCCTATTTGATGAAGTTTTGGCCCAAAACGGAAATGAGTCAATTATTATTTTGTACGGATGTAAATTACATTAAATAAATAAATTTAAAAAGATATTATTAATAAAAGAATCATCACTTTTTAAAAATGTCCATTTTAACTGAAATACGGTACATTAATTAATTATAAAATTAAAAAAATTATTCCAAATAGGTTTGCGCAAATAATATATTATTCATTAAGAACGTGAACGAACAAATGAGAAAACAAGGCTTAATTTAATTACTATATTTCAGGCCTTCATTAGAACAAAAATTAAAATGAGATAACAACCATATTATAATGAACAGAAAACTAAAAGAAAAAAAAAACAGCATAGCAGAAGATCAGAGAAATTAAGAGGATAACAAATAATACTATGAGAAGGTAATATATAACACTGGAGTAGTAAGAAGAATTAGTACAAAATAAACAATAAGTGCAGTTTCACCAATAACCAGTTTCAATAACTTATTTCTTCACCAGAAATAAGTGCACAAGTAATAAAAAAAGAAAGAAAATAACTGATTCTCCAAATCACACCATACCTCCTCATGTTGAATTGCCGTTCAACAATAATAATAAAAACACATAATTTAAAATGAAAATAAATTATTTTTGTTAATGAATCAAGAATTAAAATTTAATTATTATGACAACAATTTTTAAAGTAATAAAAATAATAACAGATTTTTTTTCACATTATACATTCATAATATCTCTCTATTATATAAAAATAATCTAAGTGATCACCGTGTAATATTTTATTTTACATAAGAGCTGGAATAATTTTTTTTTTCGTACCCTCCTATGGAAAAATATTGAGTAACACTTACAAATACAAACAGACATCTGTACGATAGAATACATGTAAATTACAGTTATACAATTTGAGCAACGAGTACAATTAAATAAACAGTTCTATAATTTGTAAAAAGGGGAACCCCCAAGTAATGTTAAAATTTAAAAAAAAATTTTGTGAGGAACCATTATCAATAAACAGTGTATCAAGTAATATTTTTAACTATAAATGTTTTGGCAACAGTTGTAAAACTAATTATGATTTCTGGCTCTAGTGGATAAAATTCATGTCATAAAAAAAAGAAATACCTTTTTTTCCCCAAAGCAGTTTTCATTCCGTAAAACTATTATATAGTAAGCTATAAGGAAAATATATATATCAGTACTAGCTATGTTTGAAGGTGTCTTACACATCTCTCACGTAATTCTCTGGTATTTCTGTTGGTATAATGGAATGGCAGAAGTAGATGCGCTAGTTACAGTTAGATACGGACTCCCATTATGGAAATGACAGACATGACATCCTAGCCCAGGGGATGAGGTAGATGTTTCCGGCGGATTAGCCCGGAGGCAGATCAGTTGCGGTCCACTGCCTTCTGTAAACAGTTTCCTCTCCTAGTTCATTGAACATCTCTGTGGTCTTTAACGGCCCTAAAGGGAGCTGACCCTTCTGCCTTCTTAGATATTTGGGTCAAGTAGATACTTCATGTACAAGAAAATATTTCATATCAATTTTTTTCAATGAAGAAAACCAATTTTAATAAATATTTATTTTTAAAATAAAAATAACAACTTCTTAATAGCAATGGATTGATGTGATGAACCATTATAAAAAAGATAATAGGAAAAAAAAAAAGGAGTTCTGAAATAAAAAAAAAATGTTATCACTTTCTTTACCCGAAAATCAGAGGATATAAATTAAATAACTATATAATATAATAATAATAATAATAATAATAATAATAATAATGTGAACTGCTAAAAGCCATGCAGGGTCAGGGTTTCAGTACTTTGTAAGGAAGTAATGTTTTTAGAACAACGAGGTGATTTCAAAATCAAGCTCAAACACCAGATTTTTCACGAACTAGGGGTACTCAATTTACGAAGCGGGTGAAGAGGTTTAGTCAAGTTAGGAAAAATCATAAATTGAAAAAAGTATACGATGATTTTATGGAGTTAATGTAATTCTGAAAATGGGAAAGGAATTCAAACAGGTACTAGACAAATAAATAAAGAATCAAGAGGAAGAATTATTTTCACAAGTATTGAAAGAATAAGAAAATTATCTTCCATTAAAGAATAAAATTAGTTTTAAAAAAGATAATATTAATTACTACAAATGTAAAAAAAGAAAACCTGAGACCATTACAATTAATAAACCTGTAAAATGTTAAAAGAACCAGATGTTGAAAGCCTTTAGATCCCCAGATGCATTAGTTACTCGTCCACTCCACGTTTAATCTGGATTCAACGATCTAAATCCTCAAAGGATCCAAATCCCTTTAGAGATATAATTAATATCGGGCTGTGGGAAGGATTGTGTTGCTACCTTGGCAATGTGCCAATAATGACAAAGCCAAGATTAACTCTTGATATCTATGTCTATGGCTAATCAAAAGAATTTGACCGATCTCAATAAAGATAAGTAACAAAGAGAATAATGATAGTTTATTATTTTATATCAATGCTGCCAATACTTTTTATACATTTTATATAGACCAAGGTATCGCGTCCTTGCTTTATATAAAATACTTAAAATTGTTGACATATTTTTCAATTGTAACATTATGTTTATTTGTTTTTTAGGCTTTAACACTAATGAGGAAAAATATCAGAAAATGTTTAATTTGTTCCCCTTTATGTTTCTAGGTGGCTCGCAGGTAGATAATAATTTTTTTAGTTATTATTGTTCATTAGTTGAAAAAGAAACCTCTCCTTAACATTCGTCCTCCCATCACTCATCTAAACGTTTCCTTCTCCTACCTCCTTTTCCTTCCACCACCTACAATAAAGTAGCTTTTATTATCCTGTTATAATTCATTCCTAACAAACTATTTAAAAAAAAAAAAAAAAATCGAATTAGAGAGCATTTTAATTACTTCTAATATTTTCTTCATCATTTCTTTTCAATATCTTTTTTATATAATTTCCACAAGTGGTTAACAATTTATTATTCTTTGTCAACCTCTATAGCCCAAATATTTCGATAAAATAAACGGACGATCAGTTGCCAATTATGCTAGACAAATCAGTAATAAATTTAAATTTTAGATTAAATTGCATAAATCTAAATGGAACTATAAAAAAAAAAAAAAAAAAACTTGGTTGGTAATTGCCAAAAAAGTGGTTTAGAAAACGGGGAATTCGAATCTCAAAAGGGTAACAATGTAATAAAATAAAATAATAATAATAAAAATAAAATAATAAACAAAATATTGGGTTTTAAAAATCTTTCTCCCCCCCACAAAATAATTAAAAAAAAACTGAATGTTGTCATAACAATCATGGAAACACGAAAACTACTGATATTTTTTACTTTACTATAAATGGAAAAAAGTAAGCGAAAGGTTTGCCATCAAGCATAAAAAGTTGCCGTTTAGAAGCTAACTATAGGATTCATTTAAATTCAAAGTAGGGTAATAAGTGAAAGTTGTGATGCGTGCACCACACCAAATATATTACTCCAGTCTTTTGGCCCGATATTCTTTTATTTTATTTTTTTGTTCACGTAGAGTATTTATAAAGAATCGAGTTCCAGAATAAGGTATTTTTTGTCTACCAATGATAGGTAGATCTATTTACTAATAATTTTTCAGCTAAAAAATGTATAAAATAAATATAAAAAAACAATGAAGAAAGAAAGAAATAGAAACACGTGGAAAAAGCCGATGATCAATAGTCCTCACATAACTTTCCGCATAAATCAACGATATTCACACGCACCATTAAATATTGGGGGAAGCTTCCAATATGAATGGATGAGCGTATAACTTCATGAAGGGACCTTCTGCCTCCCGAGGCTCACAAAACTAATCAAATCAAATATTTTTCTCTTTTTTTTTGTATTTTATTTCTAATAAAGTGCAATTCTGGTAATCCGAACTAATTGCTACGGAGAGCTGGAGAGGGGGGAGGGAGGTGTTCAGATTACAGAAAGTGTTAGGAAAAATGGCGTAAACAATTTAACAATATGAATACTAGTATAGGTAATAGTGATGAATATTACCTATTGCCCACAACTGTGTGCCAGATTGTAATATCTATCAATAAATAAAAAGTATTAATTTAAAAAACAATATGAATGTACATGACTATTTTTATATATTTTATTAAAGATTTTACATTTTGAAGTTTTACTAAAATAAAAATTAAATGTTTTCATATACATCTCAAGAAATGCCATAAGATTGTTAATTTATAAGTGAAAAAAATAAATAATTTTATGGATTTGTTTATAACGTAATAAAAAAATGAGTTCACTAACAAAATTTGTATCATACATACTTCTAATGTTAATTAAATTAGTTTTACAGAATCAAATGATTTATACAATAGATATTATTTATTTCAGGTTTCAGTAAAATATATTATGAACACTTCCATAGAAATCAGATAACCCGACATTGAAATTGTAAAAATTTCGATTTTCACAATTAATTAATATAATATTGCTAACTTCCCTATAGACCTAGAAGTTTTACACACGTGTACTTTTAATTGAAAATAAAAATTTTATTTCTGCTGTTTTATAAAAAAAAAAAAAATAATAAATAAAAAAAGTAACTTTTTTTCACGCCAGTTCAGTTTACTAGAGTGTTCGGAATACCGGCGAAGTCTGGATAACCAAGATTATACTGAATACATCTAAAGAAATCTGAGAAAGTAGTTTCATACTCAAGACCTCATTTTATTTTACTCATATTTGCCAATTGCAAAAAAGTTTCGAGCCCACATGCAAAGTCCACGCAACATATGTATGCGTGTGAGTTATTCATTTTATACAGCTAAATATGTAGGTAATAAAGTAACTTTACTCATCACAATACATTTTGTGTAATATAAAATTGAATTTTTACAATATTGTAAAGTAAGTTAATACTAAACTATTTATTTGGTCTAATTTGGTATATTTGGTAAGACTGTATACAACAGTATTAATTTGTTATATTAGGGTGGCATAAATAAATTAAGGCTCAGTAGACCCGAAAATTCACAGCAGGTACTACACAGTACTCAGTATAAATACTTATCATATTTTCATACATGATTTATATTAATCTAAAACCCTTTACTTTATTTTGCACGGTATTTATTTATTTTACAATATTTGTCTTTTTGCATTGTCTTATCTATTATACTATATGTTTTTAATTATATTCTTTCTACCTTTTATCATTATTCTTATTAGGATAAAATTGATTAATTGCTATTTTTTTATTAGTACTTTATTGCGATAGAAATGATCTGTCTACATAGAATGGATCAGACGATCAATTTCATTGTATCAATATTTTTAATTCAATAAATATTACAATAGTTGAAAACAAAAGTTTCTTTGATCGGTTTTAATCATAAAAATTTACAACACTAAATAAATACTAATTATTTCTTACACTGTTATAATTATGTCAGCCAGAAATGATCAGTTTCTACAAAATCTTTAATTAACCTCCTTATCTTTAATTAATATACTTCCTGCGAATCATTCTCAAATTCTACAAACTTCTTTTCTGATTAAGGACTAATGGAATCTTTTTGTTTTCTTTTAACCTTTTATATAGCTTTTTCAAAGTTGAAGAACTGATAACCATTATAAAGTATATTAAATCACCGGTGATGACCGGATTTAAAAAGAAAAACTGTAGCGTCTCTGAAGAGTTTTCACACTTGAAACGATCAGTTTCCCGGAAACGAAGATTAGTCAAGTTCAACAACCCGTTTAGAGAACAATGAGAACAGCTGACCAGTCGCCATTCTAGCAAGTTGAAATTTTCTCATCAAACCCATTTAAAAAATCTCTGAAGCGTTTTATATAAACTATTTTCACTTAATAGGCCGATTTAAATAAATAATAGATTTAAGTATCATATAAGTCTTCAAACCAACCAAATTCTATGTTTTCAATTGAACATGGGTTATTATTATTATTGTTGGCGCAACAGACCATGGAGGTTTGGTCTAAAGCCTCCAGGTTTCCTGACGTGGTTTTGTCATAGGGTGGGTTAGTCACTCCCATGCCTATTTTTTGGGTGTGCCACCCATTGGCTAATGGGCCTCACAAATGCCTAGGGGAGGCTTAAGTGAGATTTCTATAATTTTATGCTTGAAAACAAAATTCGAGTGGGGCCGGGGATCGAACTCACAACGTTCGGGGTGGTAGACAGATTTTGGAAATAAACGAATCATATCTAATATCTGCTGTCAGGTTCAACATCTTACGCTTTCTCAAGAGATTCCGACAGCAACCGATGTGTTTTACGAGCTTTACTACGGAATGGTACTAATACACAGTAAAAAGTTACCTGATATATGGCAAGTAAGATAAAAAGTTTTTCTTTCATTTTTCTAGAGGGGAGAGGGTAGCTGGGGCGTTATTACTAAAGGAGTATTCATGATGTTGTGTTAAATGCATAAGAACTCCTAGCGGATTTTTTGAGCAACTTGTTTTATAACCTTTCTTTCCAAAACTTCATGTTAATGTTTACTTCTAAGTTTTGATTAAAGTAATTTATCACAACTTGCTTCAAGTGGAAGTTGTGTGAAAGTTTGGCTACTGAGTGCTTTGTTGATCTTCTGACTTGTGAGGAAGAGAATCAAGATGAGCTAATTGACAACTGTCATTATATTATTATAATTGTCATCCCTTGCTTTATTAAATTTAAAAACATTCATAACAATATTAATACACAATTAAAACACAAACCACGAACAAGTAACCTAACACAACAAACAAAACGGTGACGAGCTCAGCTGATCTGTTGCGTGACGTCTTTTTCCCTTTAACAGACCTAATAACAGACTTTCAACCATGTTATATGTTATATTGTTTTAATATGTTGAAAGAAGGAAATATTCCTCCATTTAACATGTTTTCCATTTAACGCGCTTTAATATGTTAAACTAAAGATCATGAATACCCCTTAAGTACTAACAGTTCAACAAACCAATATAAAAAACATCATTTTTTTAAGAAGTCGCAAACTGGATGAGTATTATTTTTTCAATAAAGAAATCTAAGAAACGATTTAGAAAACCAAACATGAAGTGTAGGGTGAATTTTTTATTTTCCCAAATTTCTGGTTTTTATAGAGGGAAGAACATTTCCTCCTACCACCTTGCAACGACGTCGCTACACATTTCTTATTATAAAGTCTAACGACAGTATTTGGATAAGAGTAAAGTAATGCTCTAAATGAAAATCTTACATATGACGTACTGTATTTTCAATAAAAATTAACCGTTAATGTTAATTCACTTTTAATAGCTGCCATACCAAATAGGTTTTTATAATATATGAATTAATGACTGAAATCGAAGGACAAATTTTATACACTTCATCACGTTGCTGCTCGGGAAGGATAATGACGCAACTGCAAACTTAGTGGAATTGACTTAGTGTTGGCGGGCCACAAATGCATTTACAAGATGTTTGTAAGTCGACATAATTTTACTTCAAAATTCACTACGGGAGGAATTTTGTGAAGTCAATTTCACAAAATTATACAGTTGCGTAAAAATTGTTTGTATCCATACTAAGCTACTGAATATTGTTTTTTTTTAAAATACTTTTTATTTATTGATAGATATTACGATCTGCCACACAGTTGCGGGCAATAGGTAATAGTGATGAATGATCTCATTCATACTAAAATAAAATAAAATAAATAAATGAATGAAAAAAAAATCTCCCTTAAAATATATACAAACAGAAGAATAAAAAAAATGAAAATAATCAAACTATGTGTATGAAAAAATAAATAAATAAAAGAACATAATGTTAAAATAATATAATATCTAGTCACATTTACACTCTTATATACAATATTTATACAATCAACCTGAGGATCCCTGAGCCCACTCCATCCCACACGTGTGAGAGGTAGAGCACAGCTCAAAAAATCCCAGCGCATCCCTCTCGCCGCATCATTGGTAGTGAGCCAGTGGAGGCTGAGCAAGTGCGCTAAAGCAAAGAATATTGTATAAATAAAATAAATTGTATTTTAGTTAAGTTTCAAAACTCTACTTATTTCTTTAAAAGTTCATCGTATTGGCCAATCTGACTACCCACAAGAACAATCTTAATATAAATTTATACCTTACATCCAATAATTTTAAAATTTTTTGATCATTATATTTTAGTAAAATTAATGTCACTTTTTCATTAATTTCTGTAACTTTTAATTACAGATTAACTTAATACTACTATCACTGTCACATCATTATAAGAAAGCTTTAAAATTATTGGATGTGAGATATAAATTTATATTTAATATTGTCCTTGAGGATGGTCGGATACACTGGTCTTTTAAAGAAATAAAGGATGTTTTGAGACTTAACTTGGATACAATTTACTATATTTAGTAACTTAATATAGAAAAAAAAGAAATATAAATAAACCCCCTAAAATATAGATTATATTGGCACTGTTCAAGTATGTGGAACTGTTAAACATTTGACCAGTAGTGGATTTATTAGGATTTACTTATTACGGGATAACATAAATAAATAAATGAAAATCGTATCAAATAGTTGGTATTAATAAAGTTATATATGGCAGACACACCTTTTCCCTACTATCGATAAGATCATCATTCCGCTATAGTTATAATAATTATTAATAACGGTTACCATGACAGAGCTCAGAAGGATGTATAGCGGTACTTGGTTGGACTGATGCCACTATCGTCAAAGGAAGTCCGGATGTGGCTCCGTATAAGTTATAGGAGCCGTATTATCTCAGCAGAACTGTAATAACTATAACTGTATTGGTTCGATTCATCATCGCAAACCGGACGATTTTAGTTAGAGGATAGAGATTCTAATAAGCCCTGGTGATGTGTAGATAGTAACCTACTAAGCGAAATGAACCCCTAAAAATAAAATTATTATTAAAGGAGAAGAGTAGGTATGTTAATACAAGCATTAGTTCGTACTTAGGTTTAAACGATCTTATCAAAATATTCACATTAGAGTTCATAATGGAAAATGTGCAATGGCGTCGTTACGAGATGACAAGAGAGGAGTCTTTCCTTCTCCCGCTTCCCACACCCAAAAATTTACGAACCTGGAAAGTGAAGAAATCAAGAATAAATAAATTCGGAATACATTCAGAAAACAAATTCGAATAAAGATATAAACAATATTATGTACGCCTCCATGTCACCCACCCTCCACACCAAGACCAAACTCGATTTCAAACGATTCCGAAAATGAATTTTTTATTCGGAGCTCCTATACCTTTAAAACCAACTACATTAATTAAAAACTTAATAGAACATCATCATTAAAGCAGAATAAATTCGCTAAAATATGAGGCCTAATAGACCTCTTTATGTTCATAGAACGAGAGTCCAAGAGGAGAAAAAAAGCAGTTATTTCACCCCAATTTTCGATTACTTTAATGAAAACTATGTATAATTACTAGTCAAAATTGACGAGTCTACCAAGTATACGTAGGGAGAATAAAAAATTGCTGCTGTTTCAAAACGTTAAAAATAATTAATTTTTCATTGGGAGCTATATATCTTGAAAACTACCAACAACAATAGAAAATCTAAAAGAACATTATTTAAAGAAGAGTAAATTTGCTAAAATATGAGCCCTAATAGGTTCAATAGTTCAATAGTAATATTAGGTTCAATAGTTCAATAGTAATATTAGGTTCAATAGTTCTCGACATATAGCATTTTAAAAAGCAACATTTCATAAAAATATTGCACATAACGTATTGAAAGATCATTAGTTAGTGAATTTATTTTGAAAAATGTATATCTCAATAATCATTTGACGTACAGATGTCTGTTAGCACTCAAATTAAAGCTAGTTTAATGGACTATAAAGTATTTTATGACGTTCATCTTCGTAGGAATAGTAGTTTTCATGATATTTACTAAAATAAATTGATTTACAGTCGTTCGGATAAATTTTCATTTGCCAAATTTATATTCATATGCGAATATAATAAAAACTACTACCACTACGAAGATAAGTATAATAAACTACTTTATATTAAGTTAAATGTCCTATATTTTGAGATCTGGCAGACATATGTGCATCTTATGGGTCTAGAGATATATTTTTTCAAAAAGCAATCATTTTATTCGAACAACTAGAAACTAACAGCTTGTGAATTTATTTTGTCAAATATCATAAAGACTACTGCTCCTACAAAAATAAACGTCATAAACTATTTTATAGTAAATTTAACAAGCTTTAATTTGAGTGCTGGCAGACATCTGTACGTCCTATAGTTTATGAATTGAAGTTATTCATAAATCCAACTTATTGTCCGAACAACTATAATTTATATTATATTTATATATAATTTATTTTAGCAAATATCATAAAAACAACTATTCCTGCGGAGGTAGAGGTCTAACTACTTTGTAGTCCATTAAACTAGCTTTAATTTGAGTGCTAACAGACATCTGTACTTCAAATGATTTTTGAGATATACATTTTCCTAAATCAATTTACTAACTAAGGATCTTTCAGTACATTTCTAAGAAATATTAAATGCTACTTAAAAAGCTATATCTAGAGAACTATTGGACGGAAATAGCTTTATTATTAATATTTCAGAAAATTTACTGTTCTTTAAATAATGATCTTTAGATTTTCTAGTGTTGTTGATAGTTTTTAAGATATAGAGCTCTGAATGAAAAACTAATGTTTTTCATTGTTTTGAGACAGCAGCCATTTTTTATTCCCCCTACCTATGCTTGGAAGACTCATCAATTTTGACAAGTAATTATACATAGTTTTCATTAAGGTAATTAAACATTGGGGTGAACTAACTGCATTTTTTTCTTCCCGGCTATTGTACTATCAGTGGTTCTAGTTTTTCAAAAGTAGATTCACATTTAAATGCATAAGATTTCACTTTTTTCTTCTTCAAATATCGAAAGATCGATGTTTTCTCAATTTATTTTGGCAAATATCTTAGAAACTAATACTCCTACGAACGACCTATAGATTAGCTCTCAATCCAGTGATAGCAGTTTCCATAATATTTGCCAAAATAAATTGACAAAATACCAATCTTTGGTTGTTCGGATAAAACCTTTTGGTTAGTGAAAAACTATATCTATGGAACTATGGCACTCAAATTAAAGCTAGTTGAATGTACTATAATATAGTTCATAACGTTCATCTTACTTTTGAGTTACGTGATATTCGACAAAATGCGTTCGCAAAATATTGATTTTTAACACCCCCTTACTATGGTTGCCAGAGATATCAATTCTCACTACTGTTTTGTCGACATTAATGCCATCCAATCATCTCTTCTATTACTTTCGATATAAATAAAACATCTTGCTTAGTACCGATTATTAACATTACCTTCCACAAAATAAGTCCAAATCATGTTACAGTTTCATATACCTAGAAGTTAAGTGTCTACTTTGATAAAATACTCAATAAGAACTATTCTGTGGCATCAATTGAAGCGGGAGTTGTTCAGAGCGGTGTAATTAACCTAATTTTATACTTACCAACCACACGTTAATGTCTCTCAACGCCTCAACCTGTATATAACTCTAACAACATTAGTAGACACTGTTATATACATAAAATTAACAGTGTGGAAAAATGACAAATACTAATGACCATGTACAAATACAGAAAATAAAACTTTCTAATTTTAAACCAATATAATTTCGCTTTAATTATTTCAGTTTATTAAACTGTCATAAAAAATATGGAAGGATATTTTACCTAATCACCACCAATGTTGTTTAAATAAAACAAAATTTTGCAAAATCCATTCCAAAATAAGTTCTCAAACAAAAGACTTAACAGGCATCAAAGCCCTTACTATTCTGGAGAATGTGTTCGGAAGATTGAAGACAGTTACTGCGTCAAAGGCCACCATACTCTGGAATTTCCAATCATCCCGCTAAGAGTTGTAAACCTGTGTGAACATTCAGAAATAGACAGTGATGGAGTACCAACTAACAGTCACAAAGACCAGCATACAGTTATAGTTGGTGATAACTGATTTTTTTTTTTTTCAAAGCAAGTCAAACGAAATAAATAAACTATTTATCTTACTTCAAAATTATTTAAAAGGTTTTAATTTTTTCTTCTTAAATGATCGCGGGAACGACTCCAAGTTCAAATAATAAATCATATTTTTTTAAAAATTATATTTATTTTTAAACCGTACGACTTGTGCTATATTAATAAAACATAAAATTACGATAACAAAAAGGGCAAAATCTTGCCACTGAATATCTAAACCTTTTTATGATAAGATATCGGTGCAAAACTAAGGACTATCTGGGCCATGTTTCATAATGAAAGCTAATAGTATTAGTTCAAAATACAAGTATAGAAATAGCCTGGTAATTACACTCATACTTATTTTTTTCCACAATAGGGAGGACTATTAGTGATATTATATGAGTTAAAAAGAACTGAAGTACAACTAACTATTGTATAAGTCAGTGTAATTGTATTAAGTTAAATCGACAAGACTAATAGTATTAGTTTGTTCTTTATTATGAAACAGGGCCCAGATGATGTCTAAGAAGATGGTGTTGAAATTACGGTTATAGATATATTGATCATTTTGTATATTAAATGAGTGATGTCACGAATTTTGTTAGGGAAAGAGGGGGATTGAGAAGAAACTATATAACCTCTTTAAAATACAATAAAACTCATATCAAAAATGGCAGATTTGCCATTTTCGCTTTGAAAAGATTTCATTGTGTTATAAACCAAAACAAATCCTGGTTCTGCGAAAACCATAAATTGATATCGTTATAACTGAGGAAGTTGAGGCATCACCGTAGCAACCACGTAACTGAAATGGCAACGGGTCGATTGATGACTTATTTGGTAGGTTGACTTTTATTTTAAGACGGTCCTAAAAAATGAAAAATCGATTCTCACACTCAGGTTTGGATAGGTTGGCTACCTCAAGAATAACTTCCCCACCACAAAAGTTTTACGCCTCAGCACCCTTCAGCAGATGGTTAAGACAGGATTCAATAACGAAATCTGTTCATCGGCATAGGAAGCTCTTGGCTCAATCTACTAGGCAACTTTACAACGATCTCCAATTGACTCCTTGAAGCATAGAATATCCTATATTATACAGAACTTCCATCGAAACCTCCACAACCTGCCGGTTTTTCCATACAGCTGGTACTTTTTCCTCTGAACATATCTTTCGGATAATTCAGACTATAGTTGGAGTGTTGACCTTCAAGATGTCAGAAGGATCTCGAAGAGTTTGTTTGCTAGACTGCTTTGCTCGCTTAGTAACAAAGGACACATCGAGGAAATGGTACGATTATTAAAACAAATGTAAAAGTAGAGTGCATGAGGGAAGTTCGTACCTTTAAAAGCCATTTCAGTAATAACATGGATTTCATCCACGTTCTAAGCAGAGATTGGATTCATTTCAGGCCGCGGATATTATGTTTACCGAGAGGAAGCTTCGTCTTGTCAGTTCTTCGCCCCGAGCGTTCCTCGGCAGGCAGCACCATCTGCTGGGGATTAGATAGGATAATTACTGAAGGGTGGATTAAAATTCTCATCTCCATCCGGATTAACGAGGCGTTAAGGAACGAGTCAGTCCCTTCGCATGAGGATCGATATCGGCTGCTGACATCGACATTAGTCCCCTTCCTCTACCCTCTCCCTCCTACAGAGGGTGGGTTATTAGCGGAGGTTCTTCGGTACCTCATACTGTCAGAATGCCAAAATACCTGCTGCTTACGCGGATTTTTCAAACTGAAGGAAGGAGATAAAAATATTTAGAGTAAATGGACCATAGAGGTGTAGTTTCTATATATATTAAATATTTATCAAAATTTACTAATTTTCAAACCTTTCATCCATTCAAACAATCCATTAGAATATTTCAATCAGTAGATTATTATCTCTTGAACTGGAAATCATATAAAAAGTGGTGGATAAAAAAAAAAAAATAATAAGAATACTATTAAATAATCAGTAGTGTAGCAGTAAGTAGACCGCTCCAGAGTAATCCTTCGTGGTTGAAATTTTCACATACTGTTACTTTTTTCTTTAAAATCTGCTAAACCGGAATTATTTCAAACCACTTGCCCAAACAAGAATAATGAAAATAATTTTAATTTTTTTAACTTATAGAAACAGATCATCAATACTTCATTAAAAACAATATTCGCATTACTTTGTTCGTCGTCTGATAATTCATTAATTCTAGGAATTCATTGTGGTTGACATTTTAACATACTTTTTTTCAGAATCTCAGGTGGAATTATTTCAAATTATTTTCACAAATTTTTCATACCCAAAACAACAATAACGAAAAAAAATCGAAGTAATTCTTAAACTAAATACTACAATAGCAATAAAATTAACCCAACAAGTGGTATCCAAAATCTAAGTCTAAACATACACATCGTAAATCGGTGAATAGCTTGAATAGTAGTGCTACATCAGACAAAAAAAATTAACGTAAA
Source organism: Halyomorpha halys (assembly GCF_000696795.3). Lineage (NCBI taxonomy): Eukaryota > Metazoa > Arthropoda > Insecta > Hemiptera > Pentatomidae > Halyomorpha > Halyomorpha halys. The sequence goes on along the minus strand of NW_027112242.1, from coordinate 186,155 downwards.
CTCTAGATTGTACTGTGGTTCTTTATGACAACCCTGCTAGCTTTAGGGCAGTCTATAAAGCGACAGTAGAAAAAAAAATTCTGTATACAGTAAGTAATATCTTCATTGGGTAACATTCATTTCAAAATCTAACCATTTCTTTTTAAAAAATCAGATGTGTCATTTGCAAAGCAATGATATCATCTGCAGGATTTTTAAATTTTAAGATTATTAGTGGTTTTTTCTCAGATAGAGGAGTCCATGTTTTATAATTAAGTTAGGTTAGGAAATACATTTCAAAAATAAAATTAAAAAAAAAAAACAGGATTTGGGGTTTATAATAAGTATGTATTTTTTACCAACATAAAAATATTTTTCAGACTCAATATTTAAAAAACGATTAAATTTCCAGGTATTCGATTTTATTAAAAACGACTAATATAAAATTAATCCAAAGAGGAGTCATATTTTCTGAGAAAGTAGGTTATATCAGCTACCCCCCTCATACGACAGTGCTCGTTGGACATTAACATAACTGAGTAGCGTTATTAACACTAAGCACCATGATATACTGCTCGCTAACTGTGCATTAATTAAGACGAGACTAATCCCTCTACTAGCGGTTCGGCCCAATGGACTAATTGATACGTGGGTATACGGTGACAGATTCAATTCAACTTTATCACTAATTGTATTTACTCACATTGTAGAGAACATGTTTAAGTAAATATATATAAAACTAATAAAGATTCATTCATTATTTTAAAATAATTTGTTTTGTTTTATTTAAGGTACTAATTCGTACATACAATAATTATTTGACGATTCTAACCCATAAGATAAGTATGGACGACACACATATATATATATAGCAGAACCAGTGCTTCCCAAATGCTTGATATTGGGATGTATTGAATAACTGAATGAATTGAAAGTTTGATATAAATAAATATATTTAGTTATTTACATATTGGATTAATGATTTAATTAATTGTTTTTATATAAATTTAGTTTACAGCGGTAAATAATTAATAAATATACTATAAAAATATATGGTAAAAAATAGAAATAACTTTAACATGACTCAACCAATTTTCTCGCAACTTGAGAGTGGATTAGGGCTCAATAAACTGTATCAGAGATCACAAGCCGGATATAATTAAACAAATTAGATCCAAAGATATACAATGAAACGTTTCAAATGTTCGCATATTTCGCCAACAATAAATCTAAATTTTGTTTATGTAGGTTAAAATAGCAGACATTTAGTTTTCGAAAAGTAGTATTAAGATAGAAATTGGATAAAATGCAGAGGAGTTATGAACGCTGGTTACCGGTATAAGATAACTAATACAATTTGCTTATTTCGACAAAAAAAATTTGTTGACCTACTTTACTTCAATTCTGATCATGTTTTTATAATTTTTAGAGAATAAAAAATCATTTAATAGAATCAGTAATATTTTTTTCTTCAGAAAGAGATAAATTGATTGGCATATAATAACCACGAAGATAATGTATACTTTTAATATCTTTTTTTATTCTTTTGGACGTTTTGAGCTTAAATTCCTTGATGCCGTCTCCATATTTCATAAAATAGAATTAGTAAAAGTTCCTTACACCTACCAACTGTCAATAAAGATTGTTAAAAAGGTAGGAGTGGCCAACACTATTGAAGTGGAAACAGCTCTTAAAAAATATCGCCCAATAATTTATTTATTGATAGATATTACAATCTGCCACTCCGTTGTGGGCAATAGTTAATAGTGATGAATGATCACATTCTTACTAAAATAAAAGAAAATAAGAATGAAAAGTTAACAAATAAATGAAAGAAAAAAAAGTACATAAAAATAAAAATAAAAAGTGGGGTTTAGCCTAGTAAGGGGAATGAAAAAAAAATGATAACAAAAATATTAATAAAGAAAATAAGTAAAGTAAAAGCTCAGAAACATAGAAAACTATATATATATATTATAAATAAACCGTTAATAAATTCCAGATAATCAACATGTATTGTAATTAAAAATATATAAAAAGAACAAAAACATTTTTAAAAAACGGTAATTTCATGGTGAACAAAACGTAAATTGAAGCAATTTGAAAAATACTGAAATACAAAACTAACAGTTAATTAGTGTGGAACGGAATTTAATAAATACTCTTTGAAATAAATACAAAACTGAGTCAATGTAAGTTGAAAGTTCCCTTACTTTGAAAAAAAAAAACTTTTATATTACTTTGATGACCTGACTCTGATTAAATTTAATAATAATAAGATCAATAAAATCTGATTTATTCAGGAATACCTCCCCCCGTCCCCTAAGAACTGTATTTGAGGTAATAAAGTTATCGCTTAATACATTAAAGTGAAACAATAACAAAATTCATTAACAGATTAAAAAATAAATAAATAATAATACCTTAGCAACTTAAATTTTTTAATTTCAGATTATATTATTTAATTTTAATTACCTCTGATATAGGCTACATACATACAGAAGCGGTAGGCCGAGTAAACTAACATGTAAACTAACAAACAAAATGTAAGTACAAGATAAGAAAAAAGAAATTAAGTACTTAATACATTAATAAAAGGAAGTATTTTTTCCTAAATATAACTAACTAAAAAAAAAACTAAATAAATATGCAGATAATAAAATATTAGAGACTAAAAATACAATCGACAAAAATTTCTTTAAGTAGAAATTAAGAAATACAAGAAACATAAAAAAAGAGTGACGAAAAGAATATCTATAAGCAGGAATAAGTTATTAATAAATTACAGATAAGGGAAATATTTTTTAATTACAAAATAGAAAAAAGAAGCAAAATTACAAAACAACTGAAAATTTCGTGATGAACCAAAAAGAAATTAAAACAATTTGAAAAATACTGAAGTATTAAATTATCGACGATTTTCTAGGAAGCGGAATCAAATAATAAAAAAAAATCGCTAGAATAAATATAAAAGTGAGTCAATTATATGAAATGGTAATTTATAATTTCGTTGCTTCATTAAAGATCTGAAAACATCATAATCTTCTCATCACATGTCCCAAAACATTATTTACTTTATTTTGACGGTTTGGCTCAGAAAAACTAATTAAATTTAAAAATAACAATAAAATCTAGTATATCAGGTAATAATGTTATAGTTTAGTGCCTTAAAGTAAAATAAAGAATAATTAGCATTTAATTATGCAACGATAACTACCATTTAATTGTGCATTGAAAAAGAGCTTAATAAAAATATCTGGAGTCATTTTTGAAAAAATGGTAAAAAAAATCCAATATATTAAACAGGTCAAGTCCATATTACCGTAAAAGTTGCTGTAACATCCCAGGTATACCTTACATACCTTAAATATGTAATTTCAGTTTCGTTCTTCACTTTCTTTCTCTGCTATGCGAAAACAACACGCACGCACACACAGATTTTTTGTGGCGTATTCCCATACTATTTATTTCATAGGTAGACAAGTAAAAGTAAAAAAAGAAAATCTAGTTGGGTTGTAGATATGATATATAGAAAACAATAACTGGATATATTTTATAGTACTCGATTTGGAGAATAAAGAATTATTAAATCCTTTATTCTGTAAGGAACTATAACAACTAACAAAGACACCATTAAAAATAGCAATTACACGAAGAAATCTAAAGCAATAATTATTAAAAACAATTCATGGAACACTTAGACGTCATGTTCAAAGATATTGATTCAAGAATAGATAAATTTACCACCAAAGGCTAACTATAAATTAAACTAAAGAACTTTACAAAGCGGGTGAAAGTAAGGCTGTAAAATCGAAGGCCAGAACAGTTTGTAATCCGGGAAAAGAATAATCAAAATGTCCGGTCAAATAACAATTCATGTTTTATTTTTCCGAAATAGGATTTATTTATTGAATAAAGCATAATATATAACTTCCATTACACATTAACTTAACATCAGCCCATCCAGAAACCAATGTAACAGATCCAAAAATAACAGTTTGCCGGAATAACAGTCCATCGTTTGATTAAAAACCTAGGTGTTATCGGAATCGTCGTTAAGGACAAATGTTTGTATCATTTCCCAATAATTTGAGAACCTGAAAAAATGGAATTTTAAATTTTAAAACCTACTTTAAACTTCGAAAATAGAGTTAAATATTAGGGGTATCCATGATGTTGTGTGGAAATGTTAAATGTTATAAGTATAGGATTATGAGCAGCCCTATTTAAAGTCATGTTAAACGCATATGAGCTCCTAGCGGATTTTTTGAGCAACTTGTTTTATAACCTTTCCTCCCAAATCTTCATGTTACTGCTAATTGACAACTGTCATTACATTATTATTATTTTTATCCATTGCTTTATTAGATATAAAAACATCCAAAACAATATTAACGCAATTAAAACACCAACTACGAACTAGTAACCTAGTATAGGTTTATAGACTATAAACAAATGGTGACGAGCTCAGCTGGTCTGTTGCATGTCGTCATTCTCCATTTAACAGACTCTCAACCATGTTATATATTTTATCGTTTTAACATAGTAAAACAATGAAATATTTCTCAATTTAACATGAGTTTTTCCATTTAACAAGTTAAACTAAAGATCAAGAATACCCCCTATTGTTCAAACTGGTTATCGTACTCAAAATTGCTTATAAAAACTATTTAGAGAGGTCGGTAATCCAATAATATTAAGAAGAAGTGCATAGACTCCCTGTAAGTCGGAAACGTCGGTCAAAACTGTTGGGAAATTTTGCACTTCCCCACAATACGTTGTTGCAGCAACACCTTTGGTTGTTATCTAATATCTAATTAGGTTTAACTTTATTTATCTCCTATTAATTTAAAAAGAAATGTATAAACCGTTATTCGGCCGAATCCTTCAATTGACAGCAAATAGTGAAGAACTCCAAATATCTTCAACTGTACTTTAAATTTAAATGATAATTCACAGTCATCCCCGGAGGTACCTATACATCACTGAGGAAAACTCCGCAATAGAGCATGGACATTATACGATACAATGGTGACCGGAAAATTAGCCCTCAACCTCTTCTGATCCAGAAGTGGCGGAAGACGAACATTGAATTGTGACATGTGGTGACCCTTAGCACCCCATTAGAATGGAAGCGGCAGCGGGGATATTTGGCGGCGATGACAGCCTCAGCATAACAATAAGGTGGTGAGTAAGCTGATGTCTCATTGTTGGCGCACTCACTGCGTGGGGTCAACCAGGAAACTTAGCAGGGCAATAAGGACATGATGGCAGAAAGATTCTGAAACTTTTGTTTAAAAGAAAATTGCTTTTTGCAGAATGATGTAAGAGACGGATACAGCTTCTATGTATGTACAGTCTAAAAAAAAACTTTTTTTTTTTAAATTTATTTATTCAACGAAGAACAAGTCTTATAACATTTGTGGAACTACCTTATGGCAACATATATCGGTTGGCGCCAAAATAATAAACATGAAATGAACTGTTTTTTTTTACACTTTTAATTACTGGATCGTTGTGGATGATGTTTGCATCCATTATAATTTTAGCCTTTGGGCTTATAAGCTAAAACTATATAATTTTGAAATTATTTTTAAAGGTAAAACTAATTATTTCATTAATATAACACAGGTGAAATACAAGATATTAATAAAAGAAAAAACAGAAACTGAACTAAAAACTGAAATATAGGTAATTAAAAAAAGGCAACTAATGATAGAATAATAATAATATACAGACTATCAAAAAAATTAGTAGTGAAATAAAACTAACCAATGAATGAAATGCTATTTATGACGAAAATAATAATGATACGAATTTACGTAATTAATATTACGTAATATTAATAATTAATTAATTTATTAATAATAATGAAAGTACTAAATTTCTTAAAGCACCAGAGAAGCATTGAGTGAAGTTGACTAAAATTAAAAACACAATATAACTTAAGGGCTAGGTATACCTATTTAAATAGTCTAAATTAAGAAATACTGGTGCTTGTAGTCTTCCAAACCAGAAATATATCACTCATTGGATAGAACTAGGTATTAGGATAATCTCTTGAAAATTAACTTCTATAAAGTATAGGTGTCGAATTAACTAAAGTCTCCAAGTTAGTTAATGCTATTAGAAAATAAATAAAAACAAAAAACAAAATTTTTTAGAGCCCAAACACACCCAGATGACGATGTATAATTATGTTCAGCAAAGAATAAATTTGGTTCTTGAGTTATGGTTTTTGAAAAACTGAAACCAAAAATATCCACATATGAAGTCAAAACGGGTCAATAATTTGTCTATTACTCTTGTATATAAGAAAAACAGTAATTGTGTTTATTGATTGATAGATTCTTGCCCTTTAACCTTTAGGTCTCTGATCCAACTCTGAGAAATCCTCATTGGTACACAATTCTTTAACGGGAATAGATGTACAAAATGAATCGCATGTTTTAAGTTGTTTAATTAACAAAATCATGATACAAAAAGTACAGATAAATTAAAAAAATATGATGCTGTAAATGTGTTCAAGGAAATTAACATTTTGTTGTAAATAGACTGTTTTATTTTTCCTTATTACTTACATAATAATTGCTTTTTTATTAACGCACATCGGGAGAGCAGCTATCGGTGTCCATACTCATCTCTATTCAACAATTTTAGAATAAATAATTATGTGATTGTTATGCAAATTATTAATGCAAAGTCATATCTTTAATTTTTTTCTGCATTGTATCCGTATGGCACAGGTAATTTTAACATTCAAAATGTTAGCCAAAACACGCCATGAATTAATATTAAAATAAATGACGTCCTGATAAATTAGAGACAAAAATTAAAATTTGATCAGATATTACAACAATGTATTATAATGATTTACTTTAAAATAGAGATGGATAAGGTACTGGACACCATATGCCTCAATAGCAAAAAATTATTATGAGACTACCTAAAGTGGTTAACCTGAATTATAAGTACAAATTAACATTAGATAAAATTTTAATTAAAGGCTTAAGAAAAAGACAATAAAATTAAGTAATGAACCTAAAATTGGTGATATTTCATCGTATTTCCGATGATATTTTTTGAATTAGCATTCAGCTGCTTAATTCATAAATGCCAGACAAAAATTAGTGATATTATAATAATAGGTTAAAATTATAATTCTAACAAAATCCTCCCCAAAATCAATACAAAGTCACCTTATAATCAAGCTATTCGATTTTCAAATAAAACCTTTTAATGACCAAAATGAATTGTAGAATATTCCTTACGGTGAATAAACATTCTAGTCTTGCTAATGTTATAAAATCTTTCTTCAAGAAACTACAGAAAGTTTCGTTAATTTACCGCGGAAAGTTAGGCTTGTTACTAATTTGTTCGGCCGGTAGGCAGTGCTGGTATCTTCAGGAACCCTCTCAGTAGTTAGCTAATACCTATTATCGGTTTTGGGTCGACCTCGGAGGATGCTTAACGTCAAAATCTGATGAGAAAAATAAGAAAAAGTTTTTATAAAAGTCTATATTAGAAGATACGAGTAAGTAACCTAAGTTCCATCGGACGTTTTCATATTTTATTTATTTATGTGAACTACAAGTCTGAATTTTACTGAAATCTAGAGTGTGAAGTTGAAACTAGATCAAACTCGGTACGGATCGTAATAATGGTCTTCAGTTGTTCAGTAGGATTGCTGTGAACCCAAGCTTAGAGCTGCTGCACTAAACACTATTTGTGAACTACACTCCATAGAGCAATGGCTACACATCTATACTGATAGTTTTGCGTCAGGTGGAGGAGGTGTGGAGCGACAAAGGAGCTGGAGCAGGTGTTTACTGTAGCAACTGTCAACTGTCATTTCCCGTTGGAGTTAGATGTGAGAATCATGATGGAGAAATGCAGACTATTTACCTTGCGATGAATGCCACTATTGACAGCGATTACAACAAAGTAATCTTCAGCGACTCCCAAGCCGTAATAATCAACACATGTTATTGCAGAGTCACCCACACAAGAAAAGTGTAGAAATGTTTCTATGTAGCTGCTATTATGAGGCAACTATGTATAATTAATAGTCAAAATTGATGAGTCTACCAAGTATAGGTAGGGGGAATAAAAAATGGCGGCTGTTCCAAAACCTTAAAAAACACTAATTTTTCATTCGCAGCTCTATATCTTAAAAACTACCAACAACACTAGAAAACCTAGGAGCACATTATTTAAAGAAGAATACATTTTCTGAAATATTAGCCTTAAAAGAGCTATTTACGTCCAATAGTTCTCCAGATATGGCTTTTTAAAAAGCAAAATTTCTTAAAAATCTACTGAAAGATTAGCAGTTAGTTAATTTATTTTGAGAAATCTATATCTTAGAAACTATGTGACGTACAGATGTCTATTAGCACTAAAATTAAAGCTAGTATAATGGACTATAAAGAGGTTTATGACCTTTACCTACGTAGGAATAGCAGTTTTCATGATATATGCTAAAATAAATTGATTTATACTTGTTCGGACAATAAGTTTGATTTATGAAAAACTTCATTTCAGAAACCATTTGACGTACATATATGCCAGCGCTCAAAGAATACGAAGATAAACATCACCACTTTATAGCTCATTAAACTGGCTTTAATTTGAGTGCTAATAGATCTGTACGTCAAATAGTTTTTGAGATATAAATTTTTCAAAATAAATTCACTAACTACTGAACTTTCAGTACGTACCATACAACATTTTTATGAAATGTTGCTTTTTAAAAAGTTATATTCCGAGAACTACTTAACGGAAATAACTCTTTTAGGGCTCATATTTTAGCAAATTTACTCATCATCAAATGACGTTCTTTTAGGTATTCTTCTGTTGTTCCTACTGTTTAAGATATAAAGCTCCGAATGAAAAATTAAATTTTTTTATCGCTTTCAAACAGCCGCCATTTTTTATTCCCCCTACCTATAGTTGGCAGACTCATCAATTTTGACTCGTAATTGTACATAGTTTTATCAAAGTAATCAAAAATTGGGGTGAGATAACAGCCTTTTTTCTCCTCTTGGGCTCTTGTACTATTCCAGGATCCAACCCTAATGAAGCCGTGCAAAGTGGAGCGAAACCTTGGTTACTAAAAAATAGATTTTCGTTTTTTTTTTTTTGACTTATCTCGATAGTTACTTGGACCATCTTCCTACAATCAATAGTAAGCGGGCAACTTATTCTTCCCTTATCATTCCTCAATATCAATACCACATCTTTCTATGCATTGAAAAAAAATTGACAGCTAAAAAAAAAAAAAGAAATAGTGAGAATGAAGACAAAGTGGGTCCAATGCTGAAGTGGGGCGTCTGAAAATGTATGACAGCTTTGTGTTTAAATTATATTAGCAGAATTAGGATAACAGCTAATTTAAATTAAAGTCAATTGGTCATTCAACATTTTAATTAGATACTATACATATACAGTTATGCCTTTTTTTTATAGCGAAAAGAATAAGAAACCATGTCAAAATGCAACATAACGCCAAATAGTAAAATTTAACTGTTTTTACTATGTTTATTATTTTGATTTTGCATCAGCGTTATAGGTACCAAACCAAAATAATTCCGAAAAAGATAGAAATTATTAAATTTTAATTGTATCTGAGTTATAGGTGAAGATTAAATGCAATAGCTAATTTCAATGTATGCTAACTGATCATTTAGTATTTAGTTACATCATGTATTTAGTTCGGTCTTTTTGACATCGTGAATTCAACTACTTTAAAATGCATCAAAACCTATAATTTAAACTACGACATTTTGAATTTGGAATCAACTATATGCTAGCAAAAAGAAAAAACTTCCGGCAGCCTTGGATAAATTATACTTTCAAAATTTTCACAAATTGTTTCATTTTTTCAAGCAATTTTGAATGAACTTTGTTTATGGTTTGATATTTTAATAATTTTAGATAACTTATGTAATATTTAAAGCAATCTTTTTAATACAATTAGATGAAATTTAACTGCTCATACCTCACAATAGGGTGCGACTAATTGACCGTTCAGTCTGGCGGGTAATGTTTTGTATTTCTCAGTCGTAAGATAGCCTTGTTCAATAATTTTACAACTACGTTTATTCGTTTTATGTTTATATAGTTATTGGACACACCAAGATACTTAAGTATTCATGTGGGTTTTGATGTGTGTTAGTAAAAGAAATGGCGATGATTTCTATCGTATGTAAGATATATATACATACATATTCTATCGAAATCACCATTTCTTAAACTAACCTTGCATTTATATTTATCAGGACATTTAATCAACGTTGTTATATTGAATATAATACTTTCTGTACATTCACACGATAGTGTCGAAATGATAAGTATACACAAAGAGATTTTTACCACCCAAAATGAAACCTTCTTCGTTACGAATACCATTTAAGATGAGATTTTTCAACGCAAAATTAAAAGAAAAGAACAGGAGAATATCTTTTTAATTTAATGTTTATTCTATTTTAATAAATATTTTTCTTTTTTTTTGTTAAATTATATTAATAGGCAAAAACAAAATAAATGAGTAAATAAATCACTTGTAATTACATTTTAAATTATTAGTTTAAAATAAAATTATTATTCTTTTAAACCCTTAACTCACATTGTCCCTTTAAAAAGGCTTTTAGTGCTGTCGCCGAAGCCGCTGAGAAATTCAATTCCAGATGCTCCCACTTAACGAAATTTCAGAGAAAACTCTCTGGTGCTTGTTTATAACAACAAATGGATGTTATTAAAGTTTGTAACATTTTATCACACTATTTATTCTATTTTTTTCTTACCAGAATTGAAGTTTCTCACTACGAGCTGGTTAACTATATATTATCCTTTCTTCTAACTACGGTTTATTTATGACCTAGATAACTTAGATATGAGATTGTTTTTTATTTATTTAAATTATTATTTAATAGGAAGAGTATCTTAGTTCTATAAACGTAAAGTAGCATGCTTACAAGTTACTCGATGAAATCTAGCCGTTGTCATCTCAGTGTAACGTAATCCACTGAATTAATTACCTCTACATTAATTCTGAGTATGGAAATTGATGCAAATAGTTGTGTGGGTGTGGGGAAAAATCCGAGCTCTAAACCTCCAAAGAAGACGTTCAGGCTTATAGCCACTATACGTGACTACGAAGTTCACTTAAAATTTATTATTATCTACATTATTTTTTATGGGAAACTTCTTTACCGATTTTCTACAACTCAAGAAAAAATAAATTTTACGGGAGTAAATTGATTTCGTGACGCGTGATGAAACGGAAGTGGTAGGAGGGAAAACGCAGGTCAGTTCTAGCATGAAAATTTTGATATTGTTATAGGAAAATGGGAGCTTACAGTAGTTTACCCCGCCCTTCCCTGTTTGCCAATCAGACAGAACTCAAGTTCAACCTTTGGAAATGAAATAATGTATAAACATTTTATTAAAAATGATCCTCTTATGGCTAAAGACAGAAAATATCTGTTCTATAATAGTGATAATTTGAATAAAACATCCATTTCCTAAATCAATTCTGAATTAAAATGCAGGAAAATTGTATTCAATTAATTTAACAAGACCCGTCTTTAACATATATTTGCCAAGATCTATCAGTCCATTTGTTATACCCCATAATGGCGAATAAGCAGTCAGATTTCATCTAATTTTATACACATTAGATTGCTTTAAATATTAAATAAGTATTTAAAATTATTAAAATATCATGATAAAAACGCATTTCATCCCAAATTGCATAAAAAATAAAACAATTCTTTCTTACCCTGTTAAATTAGGGTTTATGTTAAAACAGGAAAAAAAAGTATCTCATACATTTTCTCCTTATTTTCAAAACAATTCAACCACCCTTTTAAATTTGATATTCACCAACTTCAATGCTACAAACTCTTTTCAATTCGAGAATTCCTATCTCATCTTCCTTTAAATTAGCATTGATCCAGAATAATACTACACTACCTAGAGTACTTTTCGAAGACACCCCCCTCCTATTCAGGACACCTGTCCTTGGGAATTAAGTCGGCAGATGTTAAACACGTAATGATCCTTATTAGAGATCTTGGTATCTTCGATCTCAAATGATTTAGGATCAATATCCAATAGGATCAATATGTTAGTTTAACAACTCTGCAATAACTTAAAATTTTAGTGTCAAAAAATGTTAGAAGAATTATTTCCTTAATAGGGAATAATATAAAGGGAAAATATTTTGTATTCAGAAATTCTTAGGATTTATTTGTTGAAAATCAAAATCTATTGCACAAACAAAAAGTCAGATTAATTTGAAAGGGCAATGAGTTATGATGAAATAGCTCATTGGTAGTACCCCTCTGACATTCCTACAATGAAGGCTCAGCAACCAATTTCTCATTATTATTGAACTTGAATCATTATTAAACGCTTGGAAAGCAATCGCGAAGCAAGATTAAAAAAAATTGTGTGGGTATGATTCAACTAATGCTGGAATATATAGTTGACACCAAGTCATCAATATCTGAACAATAAGAATAATTTATATAGTGACTAGTAGTACGTAATCTTAATACAAGTCTAGTTAACATAATGTTTTAATGTATTTAGATTTCTTCTTATTTTATATATGAAATTTTATTTATTTCATAATGACTATAGTGAATTTTATAAACTTAAGACTTGAAATGTGAAGATAATTATGTTAAAAGGATAGTTTTAAAAAAAAGTTTTTGTTATTGAATAATTGTATTGTTGTATGCAGGGTAAGATATGCGTTATATTTGTATTGTAGAGTAACTGATGATGGGACGCTGGTTCTGAAACGTTACAACTGATATATAAAAAAAAATAATTGGAACAATTATTCATTACAACTTATTAAATAAATTATAAAACAATTACTTGTGACATAATGATGATCACTGAGGTTTAAAGATGCGTTTTTGATAGTTAGGATTGGATTAAAAGACATGCAATTCCATGGTTTGTTTAGTAAGAAATACGAATTCGAGGTATGTAAAAATACGTCGGATTATAGTCGTTTGATGACATTGTGATAGTTGAAAATTTTAAAGCAGTTTTTCACACTTATATTTTGAAAACGTTTACTGGCTTCTTCTAAATTTTAAGAAAGACATCCCGTGGATCAGCGGCACTCTGGAGTGACCCAATCTTATTCCAGGCCAGCCGCAAGCATGCAACTTTTATTACCTCAACAAGATTGCCGTAGTGAAAAAAGTTTGGGATCCACTGTCTCAGACTTTATTCTTAAACAATAAATATAGGTAATCATGCACCCATCAGAAGCAAATAGCAAAAGTACTATTTTAAGAAAAAACTTAAAATACATACATATAAAAAGAATATAGAAGAATATAGTGATGATTGCTACACTCTCCCTTACACTTGGTAGACTTATTTCGTTATTCGTTATTTACACTTATTTCGTCATTCGATAATAAAATCAATGTTGTGGACCAATATAATGGCAGCCCAAAGAGAAAAAAAGCCAAACTAATCACACGTCAGGCTAGACAGGGACGGTAATGCAAGAGCACCCACAGTAAACAAGGAGTGACTCTGCCATTGTTTAACCAACGCCTCCACAAACAGGCCATAGATGTGTCCTACATGTGGCGTCGGATCTGCTCTATAAGGGCAGGCCTCGCCGTAGGGTGTCTTCCTGGCCCACGCGATCATCTATCCAAGGAGTTTGGGAGTTTGTGAAGAGGCTACCGAAATATCGGGTTTCTTTCACCTAAATAAATAAAAAAGTAGCGTAGATAACTAACCTAAAAATAAATTAGGATAGGAACTTTTTGAGAATACAGACCAGCAAAAAGAATATCTCACACCAGCCGTCTAAAATAGACAAACCATATACTTCTATATGTCAGTCTTTTGATATGAGATTAGACTGTTGATATGAAGAAGTCTCTGTTCGGCATTTATGAGATCTTATCTTTTCCTGCCCTTTTGAGGCTTTAATTGGCGAAACGTTGAGTGGTTATTTATTGGCTAGAATTCCAGAGGCGACTTAATGATTTTTTTTTTTGGAATCTTCCAATAATACATATCCCAAAAATAATTCCTTATTTTTTCACCCATCTCTTTATTTAGTCGTTCTTTATGGATGTTTTAATCGTTTGGCTCCAAAGTGTTCTGGTCCATCCCTACCCAGTGTTGGGCATAAATTAATAACATTTACATTTGCCAGTAATTAGAAATTGATTTGAAATTGTTTTAATCACTGCTAATCAGTTTTGAGGTCATAAATTTTAAATGAAATTCTCAAAACAGTCTTCTCCGAGTGATGTCAGTATAAAAAGAGTTTCATAATATTCATCCCTGAAAGGAGTGAATGGCAAATGTGGAGTAATAGGTCAGGAACAAATGTTCCTGATCCTTGCTATGATAGGCACACTACCTACCGCAGAGAATTTATTAGACTACTCCGTGAGAGTAATACTCTTCCATGTAGACAATAGGACCGTTCCCAAAGAGATGGAAGATGTTCTCGGAACACTTTCACTAAAGCCATTGTCAAAGACCAGTTCGGAGCAAAACTTCTTGTCTATACATCCAACCTGACCAGCATTAATAACTTCACGCTACAAAATCAGGAAAGCTCGCCGCTTTGTATAAAATCATTATGTTCACATTGTATAGGTATTATTTAGTAATAAGTGCCGCTATTAAAAAATAATGAAATGTTATATAACGGGTTTGTTTGATTAAATTGCAATACTTTACCGGGACAAGGTAGGTGGTCCGGTTATAATTGAATTTAGGACTAATCACATTCTTAAATTCCGCATATTTTTATTTGACTAATATATAGTATACTTAATAGCCGATGGAAAGAATATTATCCAAAAACAAATGCAAATTTTCCTTCAACGTAGATATAGTGTCGGCATCTCTGTAGAAAATAAGAAATCATAATTTTTAGGGATAGATAACATTACAAAGAGAGGACGTGATGGCTGAGCACCTGAAGCGACGGTAACAAGGTGCCTGATTCAGAAAGTTGTGAATTCGATGGGTAAAAATTTGAGACAAAAAAGGAAAAAAAAAACTTAGGTGAAATTAATAATTAAATAAATTATACCAAGCATAAGTAATTAAAATAAACAACGAAAATGAACAATAATCATGAAATGAATTATTTCATTCTTAATATGTTACTAAATTTAGTTTATTTTACTTTTCCCTGTTTCTGATTTAAAAAATGTAGAAACAATTTGGTTCTGTTTTAATATTTTTTAAAATTTCACATTTCTTTTTTTTCCTTAAATTTTCATAATTCATATTATATATTTTTTCTTTTATACTGATTATTCAAAATAAAATAGCCCATCTCCTCCTCTCATGTTTAGCATATTTTTTCATTGCTTAAGCAGATTCTAAATGACTAAAATATGTACCCTTCTTATAAAGAAATAATTTTTATACGAATTATTCAAATATATTAATAATACAGTTTTAACATAAAAAGTCAAATGTTTTAGTTTGATCTCTATAAAAGTCACTTCCAAATAAAATATAACTTAATTAAAGGTGATTCAACAAGAGAAATACATCTTTTATATTAGATATTATGACATTTTTTTTTTAAAGATAAAACATTGAACATTGGTAAAAGATTAAAGTGTCACAAAGACAACAAAATAATGTTATATTTATTTTTAAATTGTGTGATTTTAATGTATATACTGCACCATTGGAGAAATGGACGTGAATGAAAAATTTTCTAGAAATGAGTTTTAAACGTAGATTAAAACCTACAAATCTAAAACACTATACAATGCTACTAGTGATCGTGATGTATTTTAAATTTTAATTAAATGTATATGAGAGAGAGAGAGAGAGAGAGAGAGAGAGAGAGAGAGAGAGA
>NW_027112242.1:157241-162970 GCF_000696795.3 Halyomorpha halys | reverse complement strand
ACAGGATATTAAAGTGTTAGGAAGTTTGGAACGTACCGCTGGTATAGGGTTGCCCTAAGGTACAGCGGGGGGAGAGAAGGATAAAAAAAAAAAGAGAGAGAGAGAGAGAGAGAGAGAGAGAGAGAGAGAGAGAGAGAGAGAGAGAGAGAGAAATAATAAATGATATAATAACTCAATATATGGAATATTTGTGTTCCAGTGAAATTTGTAACTCATTTTTTCAAGGTATATTTAAAGAACATATTTAAAGAACTTCAAATGCGCTGTGTAAATAAATAAAAGATACCTCACCAGTTAAAATAAATTTGAGAAATAATAAAAAAGAATTGTCTAACCAAATCTAAAAGCATCATTAATTCAAAACTGATAATTTGAAACGAATAAAATATTGTATAAATTAATAAATGAATCATTTGCCTTTTTGTAGAGAGAATCCTGCTCATCAATGCCATTGTAAAATACTTACATCACGTTGACTCAGCAAAGCAATTATTCACTCATCCATCCATTTGTAATAGAAATGAAACTTACCTAAAACGAAAAAAAAAACTATTAGTCATTGTGTACTAGCATTTTGTGTTATAATAGAGAGCTTGTATTAGGAAACAATGTAAATCATAGACCTTAAATATTAATTATTGGGCTTTATCAAACAAGCATATAAAATAAAATATAATAAGTTAACAAAATATAGTATTTAATAAATCAGTTCATAATTGATTTTTTTAATGTCATTAATGATAATCCTTTTAAGTCAGTCATTATACGTGAAAGGTTTTGACGTTACATACATAATACAATAATAGTAAACTAGTACAATACATATATAGATATGAGCATGTAAAGTTCACAAGGAAGGAAAGTAAGAAAATTTTACTGCCAGCGTAATCTTCACATATCTCTTAACAAGGAAACGAAACAGGGAACCCTTTTCTAAAGCTTCTCACACAATACTCCTTCCCCTCAACCAATTACTACTGAAATCGATAGAGCAATGAAGCGAAAATCGACCCTTTGTCAAGTTAGACGATTGTTAGATTTAACAATTGTCTTTTAAAAGCGAAATATAACTGTTTTACCTGATATATTTTTTAAAAGAGAAGAAGTAGAAAATTGAAGTTGAATAAATTCAGCGGGTTCATTCTAAGCGCTCATCATTTACCGCTTATGCCATAGTTTGGTTATTAATTTGTATATACTTCTTTTTTAGCTGATGTAAAGAATTGTACATCTAATCTTTTTTTTTTAATAACAAACAAAAATTCAACTCAAGAAAATATCAAGTGCATAGAAAAATAAATAGAAGTATAATTTCAGTTTTTTTTTTCATTAACTTCTAGAACTACAATTATCTATGAGATTAGTTAAATTGTAGGGTGGCATATTATTAGTTGGCAAGATCTTTTAAGTCAGAATATATATTTTTGAAACGGTTTTGAAGTCGAAAAATGAAAATGATGGACAAATTTAAAAATGTTGGAACATATTAGCTATCCACTGACAAGTTAAAAGAGATGACGGGGAAAAAAATCTTGTTCAGTCACTCAATAATTTTTAATCTAGAGTTTTTTAATGGTAAAAATAACGAATATCAACTTAATACTTCCAAGAATACATTAGTTTAACTCCTGTTCATATGATTGAAATCGGGAGAGAGGGTGTGCTCCTGGCTTTTTGCCGATATTCCAGTCTCAAAAATCGTATCTATATTTTGTTTCTCTCTTTTAGTTAATAAAAAATTCTTTCATGGCTCATACTTGTCCATTTTATATAAAAAATAAATACACCTTGCTAATATAAAACATTACTTTGTTTTTATAAATTCAAAACATTTGAAAAGTCGATTCACTAAAGTGGCACTTTTTTTAGGGTGAGCACCTCATAGAAGAGCACATAGGTACTCATAGGTGAGTACCGCATAGAAGAGGGTGGCACCTTCCTTAAATATGTGATTTCGGTTGAGTCAGACTTTTCATTTTTGAGTTAGGTTGTTCACACAAACAGACACAGATCTTAAGGACTGATGGATATAGCAAAAAAGGCAGTTAAGAGCAAAAGTGGAGTAAATCGTTCTGTTCACATCAAAGTTCATATTCATGAAAAAAGTTAATTAATTAATGATAGAATGAGTGCACCAACTTATTTCTAAATAGTTGAAGATGCTTGTGACTGACTATTTCTAACAGAGAAAGCTGTTGTATTTTACTATAAACTTAATAGAACTTTCTAAATTGTTGGAAAATTACAACTCGTTGGACTTACGCCACTTTTGCACTCCATGGCTTCATCAGTACTTAAACAGTTTTAAACTTAGGTAGGTAGTTTCATTTTGACATTAGCATAACTTTCAAAGGAAAATAAATAAAGAAAAAAAGTCATTCCTACGACCAAATTAATATATTTTCAGTTTTGGCACGTAGAAGCCTTCGTTAAAGATTAAAGAATGATTCATTGATATTTTGCTTAATCGGTCACATTAGATCTGAAAGAAGCTGCTTAGAATGAAAACTCAAAACTGTTTAACTTTTTAGTTAAAACTACGAACTAACTAGTTTTTTGAGTACGCCCTTCAAAGTACTACAAACAGATCCCTTTAAATGAAACTATTATTTGTTCACAACGTAAAATATCCTCATCTAACAAACAGACAGTAATTCAAGAAACACTGTTCGCGACTTCTTTCTATAGACAAGCTAAAGAGATCACAGAAAGATAGTTGAAAATCAGACACGCTTTGTCTTAACACTGAGGATATCCGACGATCTCGATAATGAGGGAAACTCGCAGGCAGCGACCGATAAACCACAAACAATTTACCACTCTCCAACAGGTGTTCAGTTCCAGTAACTATTATGACAACGGGGTGCAGCTGGATTGACAACAGGAACTACTGTCGTTCTCCAGGCAATCGGCTGGAACCAGCAGGACTATCTTACGAGAAAGTAAGGCCAAAATAGATCTAAAGTAAAAACTGTCCCGTATTATACTTACAAAACGTTTTTCAAAGAAACATTAAATCGAGAGGAAACATAAAAGAAATAGAACGATATAACGAAACAAGAATCAGTGCATGTAAATAAAAATAGATAAATGTATTTCTTTGCTGCAAGAAACATACTGCGCAGACCACTACAATATCCTTGAATCTTCCATTTTCAACTAAGGTGGTTGCAGGTCGGTAGTATTCACTGTATTGGTGTGGGAAATACGGTGGTTGACCGAGAGAATTTTTAAATTTCGACTAATATATCAAATATAGGTAAGTATTTATCATTATTTTATTCAATAACAGAACGGCCTGTGCATAGATGATATAACAATTGATTTTTGTTCGTTTAACAATTGATTATAGGAGTGAAGGTATGGTGAGGGGTGCCTCATGCAAAAGACCCCTAACTCTATACAACGCTATAAATATTGAACAATTGTGAATAACAACAATGAATTATCAAATACATAAGTATATATAGATAATATAACAAAAGAGATAAAAACAATGACATTTATTGATTTAATAAAATAAATAATTGACTTCAAATGAGGAAAAAAATTAATTTGAAAAAAGACGAAGATAAAAAAATAAAAGAAATCGTGGTAAAGTCAGTAATAGAATAGATGAATATAAAATTTATAATAGGGTCTTGCAGCAGTCTGGACTTCAGTCTTCGAGAAGAGGGTTTACAAAGTTGTAAGTTACTGCTCCTTTAACTGGGAGTAGAGAGTAGTTTTACGAACCGTCTGTTCATGAAGTCTTCTATTGTTGCCATTTGTAGTTCCCAAAGCAATTGGCAATTTTTTACAAACCTAGGGGAATCCACTGCGATTCTTTGGACCTTATTTTGAAACTATTAAATGTTTTTCTTTTTCATAAGGTATGCCGCTCCCTAGACATCACAGCAATACATTAGTAGTGGCCTGAGTATTGTTTTATAAATAAGAATATTTTTTTCTGGTTTTAATTTATATTTTCAATTTACGAAAGGATACAGCATTGCTAACCTTGCGTAGGTTTGGGTTAATTTAATGTTGATTGGCAAGATTCCAAACTATCAGTAAAAGTAGAAAATAAAAAAAAGACAATATGAAACAGTCCCTGCTGGATCAAAAAGAAGGCCCGTGCCATGACTGACTGCAATCCGTCTGGAGCCTAATCGATCCTCCATAAATCACTGAGGCCATTCTTCAATAGCCCTACTTCCGCTCATCTGTCCCCAGCTCTGTTCGTTATTGTTAGCACTGTCAAAGGGTTGTTGATTTAGGGATGGTAGTCTATGAGCGGTGGGGATAGGCCATTAATCCCTATTGTCCAAGCTATCAGTGGCTCTGTACGTACGCTAACGAATTCATCGCATTCCCCACCTCTGGAAGGTTAATATATTTTTTTCTTCAAAACTTGCTTCAATCACACATAAATACAACAGGCGCTTTTATTATCATGCCTTCAATTGGAAAATATATTTTGTATCATAATTTGAGTTATTCAAACTTCATTTTCGATTAGGCTTACGGAATGGAGCTGGTACACAGATACTCTTCAGAAAATTCCTACCACTGGCTCGGTGTAGGTTCATATTGAAAATATACCTTAGAAACTTATCGTAGATTTCATACTGGCATATCCGAAACGGGACAAAGGTTTTTTTTATAATTTGTATTTGACCTATTCCGTAAATTTTAGCATGAACTCAGACAATTTTATGACTCCTACTAGCTTTCGAATTGTCTGTAGAACGATTAGAGCAAATAAACGCCAGTCTACGGCCCTATCTTTGGGATACGTGTAATTCTAAATATAATCAAAACTTTTTTTTACTATTAAAAACAGCAATATAATGTGATATTTTCAATTATGAACTTCATGGTTCATAAATAAAAAATATTCAATAAATTTAAATATTCTTTCAGACATACATACGAATTCCCCTATCCTAAATTGGAATGAACCATATAATATTTAAAAATTTCATTCTTTATTTTCTGTAGTTTTTAAGAAAAATCTCTAACTTCTTCTTATCTCTCTATTTAATCTTTGGACATCTTCGACTTGACTTCTTAATCTGTCATTTCTTTTGTTCCTGAAACTATTTGTAGACTTAATCTATCTGACCCTTTCGTGCTAAATATTTGAACCCTAAGACGCAAAATAAATAATGAATATAAAAAATTTACATATAAGAAGTTCACCGCTACTTCATCCATATTTTGCTCCACGTGGCGACGAACGCGATAAATCGATATGAGCAGGAGAAAAAAGGTGTGCAAATATAATTATGCTAATTATATTTTTTTCCAGCCTACCGATGCTTGAACTACATTCCCGCTTCAGTATAGATAAAATTTTGAAATTATCAATAGTTATAATTTAACAATATTGTCAACACCAAAGCGTAAATTTCTTTCATTCACACAAACTCCCACCCACCTCCTCCCAAAAATGTTCTGAAAACTGCCATTTGTATTCCATGACTACTTATTCATTTAGGATATGGAATCAATATTGTCGGTGGTGATTTTTCAACCCATACTGTTGCTTTACTTCAATAGGGGCACATTTGACAAAAACCAAGTTTTGCTTTTATTTTGAATTGACCGTATTCCAAAGATACTACAGTAGACTGGGATTACTTTCTCTACGGAAATCGCCTGACAGATTTTCCCAAAGTCATTAAGGCTGTCGCAAAGTTATCCTAGTCTATGGCACAACCTAGATTATATTTTAACGCAAAATT
>NW_027112242.1:124454-157171 GCF_000696795.3 Halyomorpha halys | reverse complement strand
TATAGTGATTTGTACAACTATTAAAGCAAAGATATTCAAATATTCGTTTAAAAATATTTCTTAAATTTTTTGAAAATCAATTAATTCACAATGACCTACACTATAATTTGCAGTATTGCTGGAAAAAGCTTTACACAAAATGGCAAATATTATGTGTGGTGATTTCAATATAAACTTTAAAACAGATGAAGCTTGACCATTCCTTAGATTTTAGGATGAAAAATTCAGGTAAAAATTGAACACAACCTATAATCAGATTCAGGCACTCACACAGAATTCTCTATTATTTAAAATTTTGTAGTTTAAATTATTTGTATCACACTTCAGCTATCGTACACTCATAATTTATTTCTTTTAATATGAATTAATGTATACTGATGACTCTTGATATTTGTTGGAATTGATTATAAAAGAAATATACCATTTGATTCTCAGAAATTTCTCTCAGTCAAAATCCATTTCCTAATTCAGACATAATAAAATCACCAACAAATCCTAGAATCTAAGAATTTTACTTCTACGAGAGATATTTTTTGTCTTTCTAGTAGAATGATTACAAAATATCTTATAAATAACCTCCATCTTCACGAATGGATGTATAAACCCGTATGATATTAAATACCAATAATAAATACAATGAATAGTATTACTCCTCTAATAGAAATACTTTTATCAGAAAATTCCATATTATTCACATTATAATTTTCTTTATCATTCCTGAATTTTCGATTGCAAGATTGAATCATACAGTATTCTACTGTTTCCTACTTACAGTCCATACAGTTTCCTCTTTAAAACACTTAGTCATTCTTGTAACGTCTTTTTTAATTCGAAGTTTTGCCGTTATTGCCGCAAAATACCATTTGGCGTTTGCTTTTTAAGCTTACAGGTTCATTTTATTCTCGTTTTTTCCCTATCTTTATTTTACCACCCCTTCTTTTCTCATTTTCTTTACCCACGTTATTAGTTATGTTCACCATATATTATTATTGTTGTTATAAAAAATTTTTTTTTTCTTCTATTCATTTCTTTTGTTAAACTTTACTTATATTTTGTCTCTTTATCAATTATTATGGTTACATATATTTTCTTTCTCTCAAATTTATTTTTCTTTCCATATTTCAATTTTTAAATTATTAATAACTAATATATTCATACTTCTTTGCATTATATAACTTCATTTTTATTTTATTTCCTTAATTATGTTATTTTACATATTTGTTCAATTACCTATGTATACATTTTATTTTCCACTTCTCTCATCACTTCGTTTCATTAATTCCATTCTGTAAAATTATTCATTTTATGTCATTCTGTTTATATTTTCTTTCTTCCTTTTTATTTTTTATACTTATTGGTTGTTATCTTGTTCTGTTCTTAGCCCTGATGAAGCCTAGAAACTCTAGCCGAAACGTTGGCACAGTTAAATAAGTTACATTAACTTATTTGTGTTTCATTTTGACCGCACCCCCAACCATCTCCTCGTACAAGTCATTCACGGCCAACAATCTCTCATAATCATACAGTATTCTAGTATCGCCATGAGGTATCTGTACTTCCTAGAGAGCATCTAGAAAACATAACAAAGCTCATTGATTTTATTTATATTTGATTTAAGAAGCTAAGGTTTCAACTGAGTTTCTCCACTATACGGTAAAGAAATCGCAAAAGTTATAATCCAACACACTTCCTGTTCAAATTATTCAAATAAAATTAATTAATTCAGATTTTTAAAAAAATATATAAATATATAAAAAATTAAGATTTAGAAGTCATTATTTTTCGATAGGATTACTTCTAAATTTGACACGTGTTCAAGGAAACAAGTGGTATACCAAAACTAGATGCAGACACCGTGTTATCGGGATCTCTAGTGATGGACCACAGTGAATGCATACAGTTGCCAGTCTGTACTAGGACGGAAATCCATAGCCTAATGCCTACCACGTGCCACAGTACGATCTTTTATATCATAGGATTAAACAGATTAGGACTAATCCATATGTGATAGGCTCAGAATCCACCAAGAGTTACTATTAAATCAGAAGTTATTTAATCAAAATCTGCAAACCTAATATTGATAATTTCAAACAAATTGACAAGATGATTAAAGTGATAAAAACATTTTAGACGATATAAACGAAAAATTAACAATATAAAATGCATCCTTTGGTACTATACGATAGATAAAACTGTTACTTTTAAAACAGGCATGGGGGTTACGAATCCATTGCCTTGATTTTCGAAACTATAGATAACAGGGGTGACTAAAGATTTTAAGTAAAAAAATTATTTAAACTTTGTTTATTTTATTATTGATTAATAAATTATAATATATTTAAGAACAATCTGTGATAAATGAATATGTACACAATCATAACTTAAACAGAAGAAAATAATTGAGAATTTATTAAATTTGGGGAGTAAATTTTAGAATAATTTCGCGATTTTTTAGTGCTTTATTTTTGAACAGGCTTTTTCTACTCCTAAGGATTTAGGGTCCACTGATCAGGTTTTAAAAGTTATTTATTTCAACGTTAGTTGGTTTAATTTAGTTCATGCTGATTCACAGTCAATATTTTTTCAATACTAAACGTATAGCAGCTCCATCTGTATTTGTATTTGATTGAGGGATCATGTATTACTGTCAAAATAGTGAGTATAAAAAAAAAATTAACACTTTCCAGTATAATGTAATTTGCCGCACGAATAATTTTTTCAACGATACATTTACAAATTTGGTTGTATGGTTTTCTAATTGCTTTCACAAAAATTAATACGGGATATAGTTCTTTATCACAATAAATATACATTTTTATTCCAAAAGCTAACAAGGGGCATGTGGGAATACCTATTTAAATGAAAATTTTTTTGTGACACTAGACCGAGAAAAAAATATATACTTTATATAATTTTTAATATTAATCGTATTATCGTATTCCTTACATTTATTGTATTTAATGATTATTATTTACCAATCCACAATATTTTTCATGTAAAATAAGAAATTAATATTGTCAATCATGCCAAATGATTTTAAATGTACAAAAGCTAAAGGACACTTTCAGTAAAGCAGATGAAAAAAATTGTTGGTTGAAAAAAAGTAAGATCCGTCTTTAATATCTTTTGAAACCTTCGAATATGAATATTTTGTAAATAAAAAAATAGAAATTTTTGGAATTGGTTTTCGGAGGATTTTTTTTCCCGTTATCCGGACTCACGAAAATAATTCGTGTAAAGGTTTATCCAAGTCCATAATAACTTGATTTTATGCCTTAGTAAAAGAAAAGAAGTAGTTTGAAATAAAGAAAAACTGCTCAAACTGTTGACATTATTTCTCCAGCTCTAATTTGCTTACAAATGTCCGTTTCGTACATTATAGATGACCCTAAACAACTTATTAGTTTCGTGGAGAGTAGTGGAGTCATGTTAAAGTAGAAAAATGACAAAAATGCTAAGCAAAAAAAAATTATTTTTCGTTTCATATAAAAATTCTAACTTCAAAGTGTAATAATAATTATTTTACCAACTGAAGGTAAAATAAAGTAATAGAAATATGATTTTATTCAGATTGTGTTTTCGAATTTTTGACCATACGATTTTTTTTAGAATTATTAATGATGAGAGAATAATTAAAATAGAAGTGAGGAGAAGATGGTTGGGGGTGCGGTCAATGAAACACAAATAAGTTAGTCATACTTATTTGTGTTTCATTGACCGCACCCCCAACCATCTTCTCCTCATTTATCATCCACGGTCAACTATCTCTCATAATTAATTAAAATAGAATTTAAAAAGATTATAATACTTGAATATCAAGAGTAGGTAATATGATAAAGTCCATGAATCCCATGTGGAGGACCCAGGGATGGTAAATAATAATATATATTATAATTAGGGAATTGAAGTGGGTCATTTGACTTATTCTTATATTCTCAGAAATTTGTACATGTATATATAATACATAATATATTATTTTCAATTCCAAATTTTAAAAATTTTTGATGCAATAACAAAAGAAATTCTAAATCGAATTCTAAAAGTTCCCGGTGAGATTAGCAGTAGTGATCAGAAAGCGATACTCTCACTTAGAGCTATTCCAATTTGCGTAATATATCTTAGGAGTACTAGAAATTACAATTTTGAATATAATGATCACGCAAAAATCCAATGGCTGTTAGCTATATGTAAAGGTCATTTCCTAAATCCCATTAATACCTTCTTTTTTTTCACTGGATTCTCCAGTTTGTCCAGTCCTGTTCCCATTGATAAAAAAGGAATAACATTTAAAACCGTTATTTGTTTATGCAGATACCGCTTCCTAGTAACTTTTTATGACATATCTTTACAAGAGAATGATATGAACAGAATAAATTTAAAACAGTTCCGTTTGATATTTAATTTAATCGTAGTAATAAATACAGAAATAATATAACAAACCGAATATTATATTAACAAATAAGTAACACTGCTCTATTTTTTTACAACACTTTAAAGGTGAAAATATTTAACTATAATAAATAAAATAAAATTACTAATTTTCAGTTGAAATGTATTAATTGAATTATGAATGGTGTAATCTAATTTTGTCTAATTGTGTAATTTAATTCGAGTTCATTCTTTGTAGAACTGATGGGAGGCCGAAACGTAATAATAATATTCTAAAGTTGCTTTAAAATAATATAAGAAGCATTGAAAATGAGCTTTAGTGCCTTAGAGTAAATTATGAATAAAAAAATATAATAAAATACAATTATAAAACATAATCCAATAATAATAAGTTGGAAAAAAATGAAACAAGGATCATTTTAAAAAAAATCAAACAAAGTTTAAATGAATATTATACACATTCAATAATGTTTGCTTGAAATGTGAAAAAAAGTATAAAGTAACTAACTTCTAATAAAATAGAATGAACTAAAGATAATTAACAAGAAAGAACTATTTATGTTTACAAACTAAAGTATTAATAAAAAGGTAAAAGAAATTATATTATCCAACAAATCATAAATCATAAGAAACCTTCTAATAATATTAAAATAATAAGAAAAAAGTAATGATAATAACAGAAGGATAAAACAATGTTTTATTTACTTAAAGGTTCGACGTTAATATTATAAACCCAATAATATTTTATGTCATAAGTAAAAATAAAATCATATATCTATATCTATTTACTAACTTTTATTGAAAGGAAAGATTTAATTGCAATTCTTTGAGAATTCGGTGAGCCGGAAGTGACTGAAGAAGCGGAATTTGAATGTTGGAATGGTATCGAAGCAACAAACGAAAGAAGGAAATTAGGGAATATCATTGAGGAGAAATAAACAAATATTGACGAAAGACATAACAGATTTTTTATTGTAATAACATCATAAACAAAACAAATATTATTGATGGCATTGCCTGAAATGTAAGTTGATTGCCTATATTATATTTCTACTTCATCAAGAAATAACTCGACTTTATCCTCTCATAGATGTTTTGCCGCTTCTCCGTTGTCCTTCTATTACTGTTTCCCTCGCGTTACCATAAAAGTCTAGATGATTACTGTAATAGCCTTTCCTTCTCTAGACCGTTAATAATAATAATATTGGAAGGAACAACGCAGCCTTGAATTACACAATTATCTACAACTACCCACCAATTTAAAAATCTTCAATTTTAAGTTGCCTATGGAACTTACCATTTAAGGGAATAAATGTATGAATTTTGAAGGATTAAGAGTTATTTTACAATAATATGGTTATCAAGAAAAAGACTAAGGAGTGAAAAAATTGCGGGAAAATGTTACCAGAAATCTGTAAATGTTTATTCAAATCATAAGCAGCGCAAACCTAATTAATATTTATAACATAGCTTTTGGTATTCAAGGATTAGCACTTTTTTGTTTTTGTTAATTTTTATGTTTGTTGTGAATAAAAAAGACATAAGATAAAAACTTTGAAAAAGTGAATCCAAACAAAAAAAAATAGATTTTAATTTATTCAAAATTAAGTTGATAGTCCAATATAGTATTGCATAACTGAATTATTTATATTTTCATTATATTAACCACTTATTTATTTATTTGTATAATAATTGATTTAATGAATTTATTTATAATATTTTTCCATGTTGTGTACATATTTGTTGATCACTAATTTTAAATTCAAATTAAATGTAATAAATAATTTATGGTTTGTGAAACTATTCTACATCTTCATTTATTTACTATGACCATATTTAACAATTTAGCAATTCATATATTACACAAATTTTAATTCATACATACTAAAGAAATTTGTTTTTGCAGATTGGGCATCTACAGGCGAAAATAGAGAACATAATCTGGTAAAATCTATATGGGACCATTTATTATGTTGACGAAGTCTATAGACAAGTTCATGTCCAGCTCTGTAATGTTGAATAAACAACGTAATATTGAAACACCCTTAGGGCATAATAATAATAGGGAAAATGCAATATTATCTCCTGTAAACAGCCAATGCGGATTATTTAAACGGATGTTATGACCCTTTGAAATAATGATCCGCCCATGTTATTATCTGTAATCAAAGAGATATTCACTGATATTATTCCTCCCATTCATCTATCACATTAATATTCAATACATCCCCTCCCATCTCAAAACTTCGCTAAATGAATCTATATATTCATGATTAGGTGTTATATTAATTTACAAAGAGTTTAGTGCAGTTTTATTTTAGTTACTTTACTAGTGATGTAGTTCCATGATTTTTAGTGTAGAGCTTCAAAATAAATAAGTTTCGGGTCAATTTAATAAAATAAATATTATTTTATCGCAAACCTGAAAGGGTAATCCAATCATCGAAAATTGGAGAATCGTGTAAGAAATAAAAACAAAAGAATTTCAGTAAAACTGCCTTAAGTATTAAAAACTTCAGCTACCAGCAATACAAAAAGGAAGATGTAATACAAAATACAAGGGCAATGAGTACTATGGCTGTATGTATTCAATGATAATACATATACATATTAAATTAAGTCTTATTATATTTTATAAAGCCAATATCTATTTGAAATTCGACTAAATACAATATGATGGTGGTAAGATGATAATTAGATATGTTAAATAAAGAAAAACAGGGATATTCAGTTTTAAAGTAAAGATTTCATTTCTATTGTCAAATATTAATCAATAAATCTTAATTTTAACAGTAATATACGTTTTTAAACGTAAACATCATATGTAAAATATTAAATAATATATTATAGATATAAAAGCCCCAAAAGAAGAAACAAGATGATAGTTAAAATAATCAGAATTTAAAATAGATTATTACGAATGCTTCTAAATGCTGTTTTTATATTTGACAATAGTTTTTATATTTTTAATAGGTCGCTGAATTGTGGAGTGTATTTGTTTGTATTAGTGTATTGGGCGGGTCCGGCGGGGAAGGATTGCCTTTTTTGTGTTATGATATCCTCTTGTGAGATTGTGACATGTCGTACATCGACCAACCTACTCGCTATAATTGTCTGTTTAAAAAATCAGATAAGTAAGGCTACCAAGGAGGGCGGGAGTGGAGAGTTATCATTATAAACTCCCTAACCACCCAAACCCACTAGATTTCTAAACTTATTTCCTCTTCCATTCCTGACAATTCTACGGGGCGTGTGAAAAGAAGATGGCCATGAGAAGATTAATGAATTAACAAAAATATTTAAATAATAAGTTATTTTATATATGTTTTAATTTCTTGTAATAGACTGCGCTTATTAAGTATAATAAATAGTTTTTTATATTTTTAATATCGCGACCAGAGTGAAGATGAAAATGACCAACTAAAAAGGCCAAAACGTTACTGAATTGTATAGATAGTATTGTGATAAGTTTTTATTAATAAATAGTTCAATAATTTAAAAATGTGAGCTCAATGTGGTCCAAAAGGTCCCTGATTTTATTATAAAAATTAAATAATGATAAATGAATCCCTTTAAAAAAATGAACAACCACATCAGTGAATAGGTTTATAATATATTAATTTTAAATAGATTAATTTTTTTAATAGTAGTTTATAATACAAACACTAATTAATTTGAGTAAGTATGACTATTAATGAATTAACAAAGATATTTAAATATTCAATTATTTTATAAATGTTTTGATTTATTGTAACAGACTGTGTTTATCAATTATAATAAAATATACCCATATAGGCTTAAGATCCCTTATTAAATCACTTTGAATCCACAACACGTTTTGGCCAACTAGCCATTCTATTTATTGCTAACTTTAATTACAATTCAATTCAATATTTTAAAAACAATTTTGATTATAAATTAAAACGTCTTAAATTTCACAGCTTCACATTACTCATTAAAAACGTTGCAAGCCCATGCCTAATATAACCTAGTGAAATAACCCTATAATACACAAAATAAACAAAGGAAGTCGTATTTAACATTAATTAATCATCCACCAGTTTACGTTAAATTACCTATAATATATCTATTATTTCGTTTAGTATTTATCATTTTATTTGTAATTATTATACTTTATCAACACCAAATGGTTTAACCTACCTCACTAACGAGATTAGGCATATTAACATTATATTTCGAGTTCTATTTGGGTATATTTTTTTTATTTATGTCATAATCAAAAATCCTACTCAATTTAATTATAAAAAAAATATCTCGAATCCAACCTTATTAATCACAAATTAATTTTACTAAAAATAACTTCATAATACTGGTTTAAATTTCTAGTGTCTGATTAAAAATTAACTGTATATAATAATTAATATTTTCTTATATATAAATGGCTTCAAACATTTTTCTCTAAGTAAGTATTATTTTCTTGGTGCAGAACCATTGTATTTTCAACACCAAAACTAATTTGTGAATAATAGGTTAACTTGACTATATTATTGTTGATAATAAACGGGTAGAATAGCCTGCAACTTTTTAAATGACAAATGTGACGCTGTTAAATTAAAATTAACTTATAAATAATATATTGTTTTAGAGATTGGCCATGTTGTCTGAAACATTGGATACTAAAAGTGAATGTTCAATGAAGAATGTTGAGGTATAAGTATTAAGATTATACTCAGGAAATTCCACTATTACAAGTCCATTGGCCTCTTCATTGATAAAACGGACATTCTGATATAATCAAAAAATTTCGGCAAAAGATTAAGAAAAAAAAATACGAAACCTATACCGTTTTTTAATTAGCCAAATTAAAACGATTCAAAAACACTATCATGCCTTTATTATACTGATTAGGCGACCCTCGGCTGACTCTCGAGATAACATCCCTTCGAGATATCGATTTTCGATCGATAAACCAAAGACTACGAGACGCTGTGATGAATAATTGATGAGCGTTTCAAGAGCGAACAATTACAGGTTCGTCACGAACGCGGAGGGCCAACACATCGAATACTATATCCGAGGTCAGACAATACAGTTCGAAAAACGTTTCCTACAGGTGTCCTTATATCCAAAGGAAGTTTCTATGCAACATCAGGCGACCGAACCCAGGAATAGTTTAATTAAGCATAAAATATCAACTTTGATAAAATGAATGTAACACTGAAAAACAAATTATAAACTTTAAATTAACATACAATAAATTTTCTAAGTAATAATTAATATTAAATTTCAACAATAAATTAATCGTTTTGGTCATACTTATTTATTTATTTTTTTAAATCACGTACTTGCCACTAAGGGGGTGAAGGTAGCAGCGTGGCAATGCGCTTGTCAGTCAACCTATAGGTTGCGAGTTCGAGTCCCCGGCCCTATCCGCCAGGCGTTTTTCAAGCTTATAACTATACAATACTCACTCACAGCCTCCCCCCACCCGCATTTGGGAGGCCCGTCAGCCAATGGGTGGCACTCACAAAAATAGGCGTGGGAGTGACGAACCCATCCTATCAAAACCACGTAAAGAAACGCGCGGTGTCTTGGACCTCCACGGTCGGTCGCGCCAATAAACAAACAAACAAACCGGCCACTAAGGAACACGTGAATATCAATAGTTAGGCTTCTTTGGGAGTCTTGATTTTCTTTCTTCCCATCGCAGTTTTATGATCCTCGACTGCCTTCCTATTTCTTCCTTCGGACCACTTCCTACCCCTCTTTTTTCCTCTTCCAATATTGGCGAGATTTTCAGTGTTTTCCTGCATTTGTCTCTATCTAGACTCTATCTGAAATTTCAAGGTTCTTTCATTCTTTTCTTATTTGCCTCATGTATCCTCCCATGCTTTAGTAGCTAAAAATTGTGTTAAAGATCTTTCTGTTCAATCTTTTCTCCTTCATCCTTTTCATATGCCCATAGAACACCAGCCTTATGATTCTTATCTCGGTTTCCAGGTCTTTAAGTTTTGCGTAGATCTCTTCGTTAGATCTTCGTCTGTAACCTTCTCGTGTTTTCCTGGGCCCATAGATTTTCTTAAGATCTTTTTTTCCGTTCTTAGCAGCTTTTCCAAGTTGGGTAGGCATGCGGTCTCCACCCCGTATAAAATCACAGGCCTTAACACAACGTTGTTAAGCCTTAACTTTGCATTGGAGGAGAGGTTTTTTTTATTGTAAACTTTGCCCGTTTGAAAGCTTAAATTTTCTAATTTTGTTTTTCTATCGGATTTTCTCTTGGTCAGATTTTATTTATACTTATTTCCCTCAAATAACGTGTTTATTTATTAATACTAATTATAGATTAAATCTTAAATAAGATTCAAAAAACTTAAAACACCATCATACTGAAGTACTAAGTAAAGCTAATTCATTTTTGTTTCATTTTGTTTGGAAATTGTCTTTTAACATATAAAAATAATTGAATATAATTGTAAACAAATAAAATTCATAACTAAAAATAAAATCTTTTAGAAATGAGATGAATGTTAGATAAATTAATTCGACTATACAAGAGTACAAATTTTTGTAAGTAGATAACCATTAAATTTATAAAATTAAAAGGCGATATTATTCGTTATAAATAAATTGCTTATAAAGATATTCAAATAAGGCATAATAGTTGATGAAAAAAATTAAAAGAAATTTTAGAAATAAATGAAAATCTGTGACAGTGGATATGCAGTGTTGAAATGAGTGAAATTTAGGTAAAATATAGGCATTTTTGTGATTCATTAACTATCTCATTCAAATTATAATTTCGCTAGAGGGGCGAAACATTGGAAAAGAATAATGACAGTACGAAAAAAGGCACAAAATAAATTTGGGTTTTAAATTGGTACTAAGATCACACAACGAATTGATTGCTTTGGTCTGATTTTTTGCTTAATGACATTATAAATATATTTTCCTAGGGCAATTTAATGATTACAACCTACTGAGGGTTATATGGTAAGCGAGTATTAATTAATTTATCATCAAGAATTTAGAAGTGTATTTCTTTTTTTAAATTTTAAACATTTGTTAAATTATTAATTTACTGATAAATGGAGTATGTTATATAGCATCATACATACCAATGACATTATCAGCAATTTTGATATAGTATCCTATCACTAAAAATTTAAGATATAGTATAATAAGCAACTATGTATTGCAATAGAAACATTAATAGTGAGTCCTTGCAGATTTTGTAACTGTGGATGTAAGGCCGAAACTTTATGAAGTCACTACTAAATTTGTGAAGAACTAACATCCAACTTTATCTTGATTTAAATACCCGCCTTCACCTTAAAACGACTAATAAAGGATACTTACATAAAAAAAATAAAAAAAGGAAAAAAAAATTAATGTAGAAAAAGGGGTATTGTTTTAGTTGGCCGTTATTCAGGTATAATAGAGACAGATGATGCAATAGGAATATAAATTTTTTGGATTGGTTGAGCGAAAAAAGAGAGATCCCCAGGAAGAATGCAGGTAAAAAAATGCAGTGTAATATAATTTTCTTTAATATGGTAGCCACACAAGAGACGGAGTCCACATGTAATTATTATTAGTACAAAACATACCCTGAAAGTTCCTACGAATTTGCAATACGCTCTAATTCCAAATCTTTTATTAAACTATCTATATTATAAATTATAATTAAATTAATAAGCTATTATAAAAGGAAATTATAATGAAAATTAGGTATACTATTTTTGGGAAAATTGTAATAAATTGATCAATTTTATATTATCGACTATATTTCTGTATAGCAGGGATATTATATCACCTGAAGTTGGAAATAGGTACCCATATAATAAAAAAATACTGAGGTATGTTTTCCTTCCTTAGCAACACTAACGTACTCCATTAGATTCCGTTATACTTAGAACATAAACGAGAAATGATAATCTAAACTTCCAATGTGATACGCTAGTTAAAGCCTCGGTCATAACAAAGATTCTGCAATCATCAGCATGTTCCTGATTGGTTCTCGTCAACCAAACCATTAATTTACGCTGCTTTACGATCTTCCAGAACTAACAATCTCAAAACAAATAAAATTTTATTTGTTTCTGACTAAAACAATATGAATTAAAGTTTATACTGAAGACTAACCATCATACAATCAAATCTTAAACGGAGAGCATAATATAGATTCCCTGAAAGAATGCAGCTTATGTACAACTCCAGATCGTAAAAAAAAAAAATCAACCGGAAAATCTCTTTTGTCCCGCACTGTCACAGAAAGGAAGATAACCATAACCATACACAGATTTCTAAGAAAAAAACAGACACACTGACCTCTTGTAACTGTAAACATTCAATAACAAAAAAAAAAAAATTATTTACTTTTTAATTAATCATTAGAATAAGGGATATTACATACATTTCATATCAATGACGCATAACAAAATTATTGAGTTTCAATGTAAGTAATGATTCAGTAACAGAGAAAAAATATCATAGATGAAATCGTAGAAAATTAATTGAGGAAATGTGAGGCTAAAAATATTTTATTCATATAATACTATATGAAACATTATTTATTATTTTTTTCGTATTAACCTCCAAAGTAATAGACAGTTGCCGAGTTAGTACATATAAATAAATAAAGATAAAGTATAAAATGAAATATTTATATGGTATATTTATTTAATTTTTTTAATACTATATATACCTTTCTGATATACGGCTTGGAGTCCTACAGCTCTAACATGCACCCTACAAAGCAGAATGGAGAGATTTGCAATGAAAGTCCTACGCACAATTAACGGAGCGATCCAGGAACAGAGCCTTGACATATGGATGAAAAGAACTAGCAGAGACTGGTCCTTCAATATCTCATGATATGAAAATGAGGAGATTAACATGAGCTTGCCATGTGGCTCGAAGCAATACAACAGGATCCCTCTACACAACGATAGTTGGCAAGAAACTACGTGAGAGAGACCAGAAAACCAGAAAGATAAACAGATTCAACAAAGATGCGAAAGAGCTGAGCAGCGAACTTGAAAGCACTAGCGCAAGACTAGTAGGTGCAGAAGGGTGGTTTGAAGCTGAGTGAGTTAGTGGAGGATCGAATTTTATTTTTGTGGTGGTCCCACGAAATGAAAACTTGACTCCCCTCTATAGTTAGAATAGGTTGGTTACCTCTAGATAAAGCTAAATAGGGCTGGCTCTATTAAAAAAACAAATTAAAAAAAAACATTTAAAATGATTAATATCAAATTAAAACATACTAAGTAAACTTCAATTTTCATATAACTAATAATACTTTATTGCACAATTTTAAGTAAAATGGATGTCCGTAATTAGTGTAATTGAACTTTTAATCTATTCAAGACACGAAGTAGTTTCCAAGTTAAAAACTTCGATTTTTAAGGTAAGACATGAAAGAATGATGAATGTATAATGCTGCAGAAATAACTGTCTTAACTTTTCAACAGTAGCGAAGCCCCGCAATACTTCTATTAATGAAAATTAAATAATAATATATTGATCCATTACTATAAATTAATCTAGCGGAAAAAGGTTCTAACTGTATCAACCATACTGTACCTATATTTTTTTGTAAATTAACATATTTTATATATACAACGTGTGATATCCAATATTGCATTATGACAACGGGATCGATTCAGACTTTTAAAAAAACTGAAAAGTGGTGCTAAAATAAGGAATCCGCGATGCAGAAACTAATCGTAAAAATGAAAAAGTATTAATAACTATTATCCTTATTTTTCACAATGTGGTTTTGAACTAAAAAAAGGCAAAGAGTTCGGTAGCAAGAATACTTTCAGGTGTTTATACTCGTTGGAAAGGTCATGGACTTGTTTGTTTTCGCAATAATTTCCCTCTTCTTTAGCATTCTTTGTTTTTACAAAGCCTTCGTCTCTTTTCTTTTCTCGCACTTTTTTTTCCATTTTTTCTTTTTTGTTAACTGTACAATGGCATAGGGTTTGTTTCTACTCGATGGCAAAGGTTTTGAAATATAACAGGCTCAGTATTAACTAAAAAAGTTTCACAATTTTCATTTCGAAAATAATTTTATTAATTAATAAAAGAGTTCCTAAACCAAAGATAAAATTGAAATAGGGTTACAGTTTTTTTACATAATAAATTACAACATTTAAAACAGAAATTTAACTAAAAATGACCAAAGAAATTGTTTAAATTGGTTGCAAGAGTAAAGCTCTAAAAGTTTAAGCATGATCTTAACCTTAAAAGAATAGCTGTGAAGTGCAGAACCTTGTTTTTATTTCATTATTATAATATGTACGATAAAATTTTGCTTCGGAATAAACACTTATTTTTCTTTGCTACTTATTACATATCAACTGTGTTTTATATTTCAGTAAAAAAAGAAATAAATCCAAAATATTTTTTAAATATATTAAAATAAAATGCAAATATATTATAATAAGGTACAGATTGTTTAAAATAGCTAAATATAGATATTTACAGTAATATATATTGGGAAATTTGTATAAATTGGTTGCAAGAGTAAAGCTCTAAAACAATAAATCCTAGTGTCAAGAGCTCAGAGTCGAAGTATTTAAGTTCACCAAGTGTAGGAAGATTATAACTGTTTAATAAGAGACCATCAATTACTATTGGGCCAATTAATCTGATTTTTTCATTTATAAAACTAATTTATAGTATATCCGTTTTGCCTCAAGACATCGGAAATCCACGCCCATTTTGTATCAAGATTGCGTATAACAGTTTAATTATTTTTTTTGCTCGTCTTCCATAAAAACCTAAATAGCTCCTGAGTGGAGATGCCATTTCTTGGGACCGCCGTGAAATAAATATTGACTGACCCAGGTGTGAATCCACCCCAAAACGTTCTGAACCAGGAACTTGGAGACCTTTGCCTAAACGTGCTCGGCTATTACGTCCGCTAAAGTTTAATGTGTCTTTTTTTAATGATTCTTGGGTGTGTAATTAATTAATGTATTGTAGATCTAAAATCCCCAAGAAAAAATGGAAAAATTACTTAACATTATTTGAATTTATCTAAGCCCACTGAATGATTACAAATTTTGTTAAAGTTTAAAATTGCTGATAAAAACTAAAAAAGTTTGAAAATTAAAATTTGAAATTCTCACTAATTACAACAAAGACAGATGAATGAAGGCATGAGGCGGACGGGAAACCGGAGTTAAAACAATGAACCTTCTCAATAAAATACAAGCTTATTCTAGATAGACATTTTGATCGCTACCCGAAACCTATTAATACTATTTCAAGAATATTTGTAAATTATATTTAATCGTTTTGTTTTTTAAAAATTAAATTCAACTGTTTATATTTTAACCTCAAATTTATATTTTAAACTATGAATTAAATTAAGAAAAATAATAAAAATGAATAAATATTTGTATACATACATGTATAAAATGAAGAAGTTAGTTCAAGCATTAAATATGATGCAATAAAAATCTAAATTTAATACAAAAATAGTAAAATGTGCAATTTTGTGATGAAAAACCTCAAAACGTGCTGATTTGTGAAGAAACCTCAAAATGTGCAAAATAAAGTTAGTGTTATTGGAATGTCTTTTCCATGGTTTGAATTTCATTCAGGGTTTGACGGAATTTAAAACTTGGAAACAAAAGATGCAGTTGCACGAACATCCAGTCTCTACTTATAACAAATGCTACCAGGAGTAGTATTTAAGAAAA
Organism: Halyomorpha halys; assembly: GCF_000696795.3. Taxonomy (NCBI): domain Eukaryota; kingdom Metazoa; phylum Arthropoda; class Insecta; order Hemiptera; family Pentatomidae; genus Halyomorpha; species Halyomorpha halys. The sequence continues at coordinate 141,107 of NW_027112242.1, read as the reverse complement.
TATATAATAATAATATAGTAGACAGATGAATTTAGACATATTATTTTATTTATAAAATGTATAAAGAAAATAATTGATGGAAAATAGGCCAGCATACTATGTTTTCAAAACCGCATACAACAGAAACAGTAGATTACACCGTACAGTGTACCCTGATGACAGTGGCAGTAGCTAAAACCTGATCACAGGTATCGTACCTCCCCTCTCATCAGCCTAGCCTCTAATCAAACACTTGGCAACCTCTGTAACCACCTCGTGTGGTTATGTCTAGTTGCGGTTAGGTGTCTAGTAACTAGGAACCAGTAGGCCAAACTATAATTACCAATTCTGGTCAATAACAGCTTGTGTTTTCGTAAATAAGCAATAGTTAGAGCTGAGCTATTTCATAGAAATTAGTTCAGTGTTCAACCAAATTATGGAACTTAAAAAAAAAAAAAAAAAAATCAGTTTAACCTCTTCACAACATTATACAACTAAATAATAACATTAAAATTTTATGGATGTATATGAACAAAACTTTAACCACCAAACTCGAGAATTTCGACACAACTTGAAAAAGAAACCACTTGAAATTTTTATTTATATAAATATAATCAGGCGCACTAAACAAGCATTCGTATTACAAAAGGTCTATTAATATAGAATTGTTTTATGTACATATACAAAAGTGCTAGTCAAAAAGTTCTTGGAAAGCTTTTATAATTTATACATACACATATATAAAAGTAGAATAAAACTTTTACTAACATGCTTTTAGAATAAAACTTTAACAATAAATATATTTCTCTCATAAATTCTCGTATATATTCTTGAAAAATTTATTTGATGAGTTCTTTTATACGAGTCAAAATAACTAACCCTTACTAAATGGCGTGTGCGTGTCTGAACAGTGTGTTTTGTTGAACAGCCTTGCTCTAAAAGGTAAGTTGTAAAAATCTGAGTGTATGCATGGAATGTTATAGCAACCTAATTGTCAAACTCGACCCACAGGAAGTGCCACTCACCCCAATCTTAGTTTCATCGAAGTAGCTTTAAATGGCTTCAATGCTGAATTTTAGTATTAGATGTATTATTATTATATTTAATATAGGAGGTATTATTACTATTGGACAACCAAAAATAAAATAAAAATTCAACACATACAGGCTTAGAAAATAATAGATAATAACGAAAACAGCATTAAAAAATGGTCTGTTCTAACAAGAGATTAATTGTTAAATTGATGGGCGCATACCCTGTGCATTTTTTTCGTTTCGCAAGATATAATATCATTATCATCATTCGTAAGATAATAAGTACTAATATAAAAAAAAAAATTAATCTTTAATATTAAAAATAATAAAACTGAATAACTATACAGAAACAAGCTAGGGATTGCTCAGAGATTGACGTGTGGCATTGAATGTCCGCATTGCATGTGAGAGCATACAGAGTAATCGAATCCTCGTGTGAAGCCTTAGCTTTGAACCTGTCATGTTTTATTCTCTTGATCTTTCTGTATTTGTTATGCCACCTTTATCAAGGTTGTCTAAAATTACTTCATGATCTAATAATTTTATCCAAGAATTTCAAAAGAAATTAATTATCCAAATATTCTTACAGGCACTAGGGCGAATATGAGTTTATATACTATATATAAAATGGGATGAAAATAAATAAATTGTTTTTAATGAAATTCCCTTTAAGCGGAAGCATTAGACCTTATAAAAGCTTTTAAAAGAATCCGCTTAGCGCTTTATCTTTTAAATACCAGTGCCAACATTTATTCACAGCAAGATTAGTGGAAGGTCAAAGCAAGCCTTTCAGTTAAAATGTGTGAGTGGACCATTCAAGGAAATGTGGATATTTACGTCTTTGAAAAGCCGCTACTTAGATATAATTTAATAATTGTAATTAAAAAACAGTTTGTGAATTAAATATAAAGTAAATAAAACTTATTTAGTTTTTTGCTATCCAAAGCTCTTGTAAACTAACAATTTGCCTTCTATATAATAATAGAAAAAACCTTTTGAATCTTTATAACATTTATTTATCTCATAAAGATTAGAATATAATAATTTAAGATTTTTTAATAATAGAGTTGGTTCATGAACTTTTAGGTATCTCATTCTTTATCAGCGGTTAATAATGTTTATTGTTTGTTATGATATCAACTAGTAGACAGAACTTTTCTCTCTATCTCTCTCACACCCGCACTGATTTTTTCCTTTCAAATTATAGAAAGTTACCAAAATCAAATTTATACATTTTCTAATGTCTTTTTCGCTAATCTCATCTGAGCTAATATCTATAGAAGAGGGAGTAGGCCAGGATAGTTGAGCAAGTAGGAACGAACGAAAAAAGTATTTATGAAATAAGAAATTGAAATTTATTCTACTTTATCAACTTTAAAAATAAATAATTATTTTACATACTTCAACAATATAGAAAAAAATTATATTTGGGATTTTTTTTTTCTTTCTTGAACATCATTTGCTATTTCTTTCATCACACAATACAGATGACGTTTATTAAAACTTGAACACACTAAATTTCGCCACTTTCCAGTAGAAATAATAAAAAAAAATCAATTTATAAATTTTAAAAAAATTAAAAGGAACAGAATTTATGTCTTAAGGACAAAACTTTAGGATTGATTAAAATATCCAAGTCTTTTGTTTTCAATATGGCTAGAAAGACATGCAAAGATAATTTTTACTATACAAATATACATTATACACAAAATTAAACAGTTTATTTATATTTTTGATTTAAAAAAATTAAAAGGAACAGAATTTATGTCAAAAGGACAGAATTTTAGGATTGATTAAAATATCCAAGTCTTTTGTTTTCAATATGGCTAGAAAAACATGCAAAGATCATAAGTTGGATCTAGTAGATAATCGTCCTCTTAATATTCCGCGATTCATTCATAAGTCTCTATGCAGAAACGGCAATATTTTACCTTCATTTTGACTTAATAGGATTTGTTAAAGTTGTTACATATTAAACGTAAAATCTCTTTCAGGCTAAGAATGTTTCATCATGTATATAAAAAAAAAAAATCTGTAGCTTTTAGTTTATTAAATTAGTACAAGACTTTAGCCATTGCGAGCCGAGATACCAGGGATAATGCAAAATTAAAAAATCCAATATTTATATAAGTGAAAATTGTATTCACAGAATATTTCGTCCCGAAAATCCAAGAGCCTCGATTTACATAGTAAGCCACAGGTATGTTAGGAACAGGACTTAGCAAACAGATTTCTAGGCTAAATAAGAGTAGAGAAGGGACAATGGCGTATGTTTAATGCATGAAGGCAGTTAGAGGAGTAGTACCACCGCGGTCGTAACCTTGCCTTGGAATACGTATATATTTTTTATCAGGTTTGTACTGGTGGTTTAAGGGTCCCACAGGAACAGAGAGCTCCCAAACATGTACCGAGCATCAGTGGAAGGTAAAATTGACTTACTTTCGTATTTCTTTAATTTATTTATATAGGGCTTCATGAAATGAAAAAAAAGATTACTTTCTTCAGCAGAGTGCAGCAATGTTAACACAGAAAGTTGGTTTACCACAACAAAAATGACCAGACTGAGCCACCCCACTGACACATTAATCCACCTGAATTAATATTAATAAAATGGGCAATTAGAAAAAAATAATAATAATACTTAGCAATCTTTTTTTCTGCCATATAAATATTTTAAATAGTTTATTTATATTTCGTATGTTATTTAATGTTTAAAAAGTTTATATTTATAACTCTTAAAATATTGAATTTTTATGCATGTTTTAAATTACTTTTACGTCTATTTTATGCTTGGGTTTTTAAGTATAATGTAACTTAAACACATTATATATTTTTTAAATTACTTCAGTGAATGTTTAGTTTTTTAACTTTTAATGTTCTTTTATGTCTTATATTATTTATTTTAATTTATGGGTGTGTTTGATTTAGTTTTACAGGTTATTTTTTATAAATATGTTTATTAGTTTGTTGTATTATCATTATATATTTATATTACTAATCAATGGTATTCTGGGCGAACTCTGTAATTATATAAGGGCTTTAGTTCAGTTTTCATAATAAATAATGAAAGGTACATATAATGGCAAGTAAAATTAAAAGGAAAAAAATAAACTTGCACGGTTATTAAATTATTTTTGTCATGAAAAAAATGAATATTATTCGCAAAATGGAAACATAAAAAATGAATGCATAAAAAAAAGGATTCAAACTGGATTTTTACTGAAAGGATGGGCCCACTTCACTCCCCAGAAGCCTCCGGCCAAAACAATTTACACTACTACATACGTTTATTGATCCCAGCAAAAATTGGTTGGGGAGAAAGAGCATTGTGTTCTTCAACAGAAAATGGCTTCATGCTGCTTCCTTATTGTTCCCAATAAATGTGTAGCTATTTGCAAAAGTTTTATAAGACTGGCTTCCAATGGAACTCGATCCTAACACAACTAAAAGGCATCTGTATTCCTATAAGGTAAAATTGAGGTCCTCTATCTATATTTTATAAATATATTTTATTTACATAAATGTGAAAGAATATGTTGAGAACATAATATGTTTATATATGTGATGATTTACCACATATTGCAATACGTTATATTCCCTCTTATGAAAGTTGAGTCATGAAACAAATAAAAGAAATATTAAATTTATTTCAAAATAACTTAAGTTTGCTTAAGTACATTTCACCCTATGCCAGAGGATTTGTCATTCCCTGTACGACGAAACATCTTGAAAAAATAAACTCAGAAAATCCAAATTTTACCTTTTTTTATTAATTTTATTTTGATTATTTTCTTGTTTTTAATGTTTCAAGCTCTCAGGTCAAGAAAAAAATGTTAGTAGGTTGGATACCATTCAGTCTAGTAACGTATAGATACCATATTATAAGTTAACTAGCATATTCTATGAGATCTTAAAATTAGAGGACAAATTAACATTTCTAATTTTTGTCCAAAGACTATAAAAAAATTAATTGAAGCTAACGGGAGGTATTCTCAATAAAAATAATATTGTTAAAGTCTTTTTTCTTTCATTTCCCTCATGCACAAGAAATTAAGTTATCTAATAAGGGGAGACTAGACATACCTGGAATTACCAATTTCAAAGAAACTTTTTTTAGTGACACTAGTTCAAAAAATACTAGACACGTGTTCTTCGGTTCTTGCCAATGCAAGCTTAGAGCTGAGAAAAACTATTTTACGTATTTTTGGATTTTTAAAAACATGTTTTTTAACACAAACACGTTTGTTTGTATACCGCCTTTGCTCTCCAAATATTTAACTGATATTATATACTTATCGATTTATTTTTAAATGTAGAATCAGAATAAAAGATTTTTTGTAATTTTTATATACTTAAACTCATCTGATAGTTTAAGTATATAAAAATTACAAAAACTAAAAATTACTACTAGTAAAGTAAATATAAAAAAAATTGTTTAGGTAAATCCCAATCAGATTCGGATTTAGCGTATTTTCAAAACCTTAAACATGAATTTTCATATAAATCAAAAATAAGTCTGCTTGAAAGAAAAACAAACTCTTATTATTTATCATATGATATTTCTTTTCCCCCCATTAACTATGAATTTATGTCTTTCATCAAAAGGTTTTTCTCTTTAGAATTGTTAGAATTTAGCCTAAAAAGGACGTTTTAATAACATAGTAATAAATAACATTCTATGAATCACTACCTCAAACCTAAGTAACTAAATTTATAAGATGAAATATAAACATATACATTTAATACACAAATTTATAACATTCAAGTAACCTAATATACATTACATTTTCTTTAGTGTAGGGATATTTAGACTCTTTCTGAGTGGAAAAATGAAAAATCTGACAAATCATAAGGAAAAGTTTGAAAACCTAGAATTGGTACACTACCTAGGTACTAACAATTCATAATTCATAATATGAATAAATTTATATGGAATTTCAAATAAAAGTGACTTAAGATACTTATCGACCATCATTGCAAATTAAATAGTACATGAATTAAAATTACAAACATTATCTTTACAAAAAGGAATCAAATATCTTAATAAAACCAATCTGAAACAATATCAAAGCATCTAAAACAAGATAATCTCATCTAAAATCAACTCAATAATTTACAAAAGTTGAGCAGATTAGATTCCAAACGAGGAAATCAGATTATTCAATTCCCTAACCTCATTTCCATTTTCAGTGTTCGGACAATCTACAGGAATAAGATAAACAGCACTCCCTCAAAATAATAACAAGGTTAATTATGAATAGCATTCTCTCGGAATATTCCCAAGAGTAAAATTTATAATTAATTTATTATTATTGCATTAGGTTGTTTACCACTTAAAAACACTAGACTATGACTGTTACAACTATCTAGACCATATTCACAGAGATGTAGATAAACCCCGCTCCAAACCTAAAGCCCTCCTTGAAAAATCCTTGATTTGTGTTTGAGGATACTTTTCCTCAAATAAGTGACAATTTTAGAGTAACTATACATCCCTGTTGGTTATAATACGATCTTGAGAAACATTTCTTTATGGCAGGCATACTGAAATGCCAATACTTCAGTTCTACCCATAAGCACTTCAATTCACATTGCCATTGCTATCTCATATCAATATTTTCACATTCAAATCCATCTTAAAGCATACAAAAATGATTTCTATAATTTTTTATCTAGTAAGAATAAAACTATTGGCTATACAAAAATATATCCCAGAAAAAAAGCCTCAACAGACAGTCAAATTTTAATGACTTTTGGAACTATGAAATCATTCTAGAGGTTCTGTTATGACTGTAAGCGGCTCTAGAACTTTCATTCAGACTCCAACCGGACCAGCGCAGCTGGAAGAGAAGTGCTGGGATCTCTTGAAGCACTACTTTGCATTCCACACAGGGGTGGCAAAGCTTGGTTAGGAGTTCCAAAGACTGAATGTAAAAATTGAATATAAGTGTGAATGTGACTTTATTTTGTTGTTACTTAATTTTTTTTTTTTTATGTTGTGCATAAATTATTTCGTTATTATTTGAAAAGTTTTATTTTATGTTTAGTTTTTCATTTATTTTTTATTTTTTTGATGAGTATTAGATAAATTTGAATACGTAACAAAATGTTTTTCTAGACATTTTAGGATAGATAAAAAAAAATGGTCTAACTACAAAATATCCTATATTTGGAATTTGTTTTAAATGAGCATTGTGAGTTCACGATTTGTAAGAATACATACACTCCTCTTCGAAATATTATTACATTGACGTGGTTTGAAAAAATTCCGAGTTTTATTTTTTTAATAAATAAAATTTGAGCTTTTTATTTTAATAAATAAAAAATATACTAACGTATTAGCTGTACTGAAAGTTTGCAGTAGGTAAAACTATAACCATCCTTTATTTGCTTACAGTTTTAAAATAAATAAAACCATGTGTTGATTATTTTAGAGATTTTTTTTTAAAACGACAAACCACAACGGAAGATATAAGCTAACGTACTTTCAAAATTATAGATGAATACTTCCCAATGAAGTAAGTATGCGAGGAGAGCCGTGAAATGTGTATTTATTTAGGTGAAAAAGGAGAACAGCAGAGGTGCGCAGGTAAAGGCCACAAAAAGAAGAAAGGAATTATAAAGATCCATGGTTTGATAGCTCAAGAATAAGTGGTGCTATGTATGGTTTGAATAAGGTTTATTTAAAGTTGGGCGAAAAACATAAACTCGTATTGGACCATGCAAATAAAAAAAAAATGATTAACTCGACCAATTATATGAGGTAGGCATATACACATCATACGTTTCCTTATTTAATGTACGAGTATTTCAGTTTTGGTAAGGTGTCAGATTATGGAGTACATGTTTCAGCATGGCCAATACAAGTACCTAAGAAATAAAAATGGTACTTGTATTAGCCCCGCTGCTAATTATGAGCTATAATGCTCATTTATGAAAAATAATAAACCACTGAATTACATCAGTTAACTTCAAATGCTACTAAATTAGCAGTTAAGAAAATAAAATTTAAAAATATATTATTTAATTAAAAACATAGAAATCAGCTGTTTTTAAATCTATTATTTTAGTTGCTAAGGGGAAGTAACACTTAAAAATCTGATGCTGGGGGTGTATCACTAAACTTTCGCTTACCCTAATTTAAATTGGAATTAATTATAACTCATTTCAGAAGAGATATCTCTATATGATTTACTGAGGTAATACTTTCCCCAACTAATTTTCCAAATGAGCTTTTCAGTTGACAGGTTGACTGAATAGAATTCTAAAAGATTTCAGAAAAGTCCTTTTGATATTACATCTCGTTGTAAAATATCATTAATCGAAATTAAAAAAACCGTTTTCTAGATTTAAAAAAAAAGAAGGTAAAATCGATTATATCAGTTTAGATTATATCAAGTGTCACTTCTGGTGGATCGATTTTTATGAAAAAGTTGCTGAAACATCCCGGACATAAACCTACTCTAAACAGGTAATTTCAGTTTCGTATGACTTTTCCTTTTTGGCTGAACTGTTCACATACACAAACCTCTTTGCGTGGCTTAGTTATTTGGGCTCACGAGATCTTAAAAACGTGTACTTCTGTCGAAACTCGAATACGAATTTATTCACTATCACGATACTTCCAGTTACAATATATTTCATACGAAGGTAAGTGAATGCAAATATTACTAATAGGAAATCCATCAGAGCTAAGAAATCAATTAGTAAGATTTTTATTTCTTTTTAGTTGATATTTATCGGGATCGAACTGTTAAACTTTAACTGATTCCCTTTCTGGCAATGAAACTCACAAAGTGAGATGAAATATGTGCTGGAAATAATTGAAATCATTCAGATACCTTAGACCATGAAAATCGCGGCGGTGAGCGATGTCATACCGGCCACGCCGCCGACAAAAGCTTCCTACATTATAGCTATATAAGGGAGACATAATACATGAAGCCATAGAACCGGGAGATGAGGAATTAGAGAGCGTGGAGCTAGGGGATGCTTCGAGGGTGAGGGAGACGGATTTAGGGGGTCGCTATGGCAACTGCGTCCTCCACACCCCCAACCGCGGTGCAGTTTCCGTCAAGGCTACATCGCCTGTTTTATCTTAGAGACGATCGCTCAGTACATTAAGGGAAGATACTTGGGAATAGTGCACAAGGAAAGAGATATCTGCATAATGAGTCATGCGATACACGATGAAACAATTTCCGTTCCGACTAGACCACCCGCGGTAATTTTATCAAGCAATAAACTTTTAATTTTATCACTCCAATACCATTATATATTTACGATTTATAATCGCACACCTAGTATACGATCTCAATTCAAAAGTACAAAATGGTTAATAGTTATTATATACCGAGTTATGTTACTTAGATATATCTAGCCCTCTATTTAAGTTGTATTCTAATTTTTAGTTGTACTTCTCACATGCTTAGAGGAATTTACAAGATTTATTACTAACCATTTATTAGTAGTAAATAAGTATATTTATTATTCTCTTTTTTGTTCGTTGTATATCATTCATTTATTTATTTCATTACTAAATTTTATAACAGTTAATATATTATCTTTATTCTATTATCAATTATTTTTGTATTTTAGTTCTAATTCATAAATTAAAACATTAGTTTTAGCTCTAGAAATAATTTAAAGATTTTATACTTTCAGCTTATAAGCCGTTGAATCCTCAACAACGCCTCAATAATTAAAAGTGTTACAATTAATTATTATTATTATTATTTGTGTATGTTAACTTTGGCACAGACCGACAGATATTTTCTTCTGACAGAACCACATTAATTATATTTGTTGAATAAAAATAAATAAAAAATATGAAGATTCATAATACAGGAAAATAATTAAACATTTAACTTAAATAAATTTTAAATGTATATATTTTATTAGTATCTGTACACCGCAGATTTGTCCACATTAAATATTGATTACAAATGTCTGTCACGTGAACATGATCAGTACATGAACAAATAGTATCTGAATAAAATAAAAAAATATGTTAAACTAAATCCATAAAAAATAAATAACAGACTAGATAGCGTCTTCAGTGGTTTTATTGTAACTAATATTTTTTTTTACGAAAACGGTGTGTGTTTAAATTATTGAAAGCAAGCTTATAGGAATTCAGTATAAAAGGTATATTTATTTATTTCCCTGCAAATTATAAATACATCCTAATATATGTATAGTTTTAGTTATTGGAAAAAATTAAACAAGAGAAACAGATAACAGCAAATGATTGCTACACTCATATAATTACATAATAAAACCATACAGACAGTAATAATCCCGTTATTTTTAAGTTTATTCTATTCGTTCTATTTGCGTATTTTCATAATACTCTAATTCTTGTGAAACAAAGACACCCCGTTATAATAATTTTTTTTATCATTTGTATTCCACGTTTCGGGTCTTTCCCATTATTAGAATTATATAAACAATAAATTTGACATTTTATTTATATCTTTCCTTCAGTTTTCCTGTAATTTTATCCCAATAATTATATTTAGTCACAGTTATCATTTGCCCTAATTTTACGAGGAAACTTATCGGCATTATCTATTAACTTTGGAAGGTGCTCTGTTACACAGATAGTCTTTTAAATGAAGTTAATAAACATTATATTTGAAAATCATTTCTTAATACATCTTCTTTAGAGAATAAAAATATTTTCACAAGTACAAAGTTTTAATTATTATTCAAAGTATAAAAATATCCTATTTTAAGCACTGTCTATTCCCTATCTACCATACCTATGTAACCTACGACATGCAACCATCGTAATGCACGATGGCAGACTCGATGCAAATACTATACTCAAACACGTCTAGTTCTGGCAGGAAAGTGAAATATGGATATGCACACATATTTTTATCAACTCATAACAATTGATAAATAAATCACCATATCAGAAGCTGCTTTTAAATACGAATTAAGTGATATATCTTTTTCTTAAATAGGACACTATTTTTGTTGTGTTATTTCCATTCATGATCAAAAAACTGCTACTATTTCGGAAAATACTATCCCGAAAATCATCTAGAAGCCGAAAAGTAAAAAGATAATAACGTTTAGATTTTTTTTAAAAATTTATTTATTGATATTTACAACTGTACATAAAATACATCAAATAAATTTATGGAACAAGAATGTAGAGAAACTACCCATTGGTAGCACTCTAAAAACATTTTTACAATATAAGGTCTCGAGGCCATCTTCTTTTCAGACGCCTCGGAGGATTGTCCGGAATAAAAGAGGAAGCAATATTAGAAACTAATGGGTTTGAGTGGGTAGGTAATTTGTAATAGAAGGATTGATATCTGGTTCGGGCTAGATCGGTTACAAATGGAACATTAAGGTCTTTGTGGATGATTTTATTTGCGACAAAGTAGGGAGCATTTAGGATTTTACGGAGGATTTTGGATTGTAAGGATTGGATACGAGAGGAATTCGAAGGTTTAGTGGAGCCCCAAAGCTCAACGCCGTATGTCCAGATTGGCCTTATTACAGTCATGTAGATCAGTCTTTTGTAATGAATTGGAAGTTTAGACCGTTTGTCTAGTATGTGCTGTACTAGTCGAAATCGACGTGCAGTTTCCTGTCTTTCCAGTCTTGTGTGAGGATTCTAGGTTAGTCGTTTGTCCAGATGTAGTCCAAGGTAGCGGATCTGTTCAACTGGGGTAAGGGCAACATTATTGAAGTATATTGTAGGCCAGTCAGTAGGTTTACGACATATGGTAAAGGTAATTTGATGGGATTTGTTGGAATTTATTTTAATCCTCCAATTACGACACCATTCTTCGAGGGCTGTGATATGGGATTGAAGAGTTTGGGATGCAATTAAAGGGTTATTAGTAACAGCGAGCACACATGTGTCATCGACATACGTGGTGAGGATAGTGTTAGGATTGGTTGGGATGTCTGCTGTATAGATTGTATAGAGGATGGGACCGAGGATACTACCCTGAGGAACACCAGCGGACTGAAAGAAGAGGGATGGATAGGACCATTGTGACTTACTGTAACCATTGTGGTTTACTTTAAATAATCTGTCAGTGAGAAAGGAACGAATAGTGAGAAAGTATGTAAGAGGTAGGGATTTACGGAGTTTGTAAAGCAATAACGTTTTGACTTAAATCATTAAAATGCAAATCTAACAATAACTCACCAATAATACTATAGTTGGAGCAACCATTAAATGTTAATCGTCAGACTTACCTGTAACAAACAAAAATAAGTTAATTAATAATTATTACAACCTTGAACGAAAAATGAAAGCATAAAAGTTGAAATGTAAAAACTACTAATACACTCTTTGATTAAATTTCTAGGATTTAACACCCCAATTTTATAACATCATGAATTTAATGATAAGACTTAAAGGAAAAATACTACAATCATTGGTATTCAAGAGGCGATACTGTCATAAAATTCCGTTTTATAACTGGAATCAGATAATACTCCAGGGTCTAACTCATTCAATCTCAATAAAATATGGGTTTAACCCCTCTAAAGTAGTGCGGGGAAGTAAGAAGCACACACAATAAGAAGCACAAATAATTTATTTTAGTGGAAAAACCGTATTACTTCTTACTCCATTTATTTCTGGATTTTAGATTTTATATATATACATATATAATAGATTCTAGTAAATATTATAGTTACAATATTAATTTCAGGACTATTGATAACATGATAACTGGAACAATATATCAAAATGAGGAGGACTTAAAACATCAAATAATGAAGGTAAACAACATAATACCAAAAATAATTGGATTCTATTTAGTGATTTTTATTAACATGCAATATATTAATGCAATAATGTTTCAATCTGACAGTACAAGTAAAAGTTATTTAATCAATTAATTTGTAGATGGACTAAATAATGGACAGTAACGACGTCAAAAATGCAGAAATAAATGAAGTAAGAAGTTATAACAATTTTACTTGAAAATAAATAAATTATAAATTGTATTGTATTTGTACTTTAGTTAAAGTATAAATATATAGAGGCAGATATATAAATTGTGAAAAATAAAAAACTATTTTTTAATGACCATAATATTCAAGGAATATATAATCTTTAACTACATTCTTACTTTCACATTACTAGCCCTTAAAAACCTAAATCAGATCGATTGGAATATCTCATCAACGTCTTGGTCGACCGTTCAAACATTCATGTGAAGATTCGATACAAAATATCATGATTTGAAAAGTATCTAGCACAAACATGCGCGGGATTCAAACAATGAATTCATTATTTTAATGATAATGTATGGGCGCATGGCTAACAATTCAGTGTAGCATTGTAGCCATTGTTGTTGCAACCATGCGTTTACGTTGTACCCGTTCAGAATATCCAGACGGAGTTTGTATGAATACAACTTGAACATGGAGGATGGCGGAAGGGATAAATTTCCAGAGGGGACCAGGTTAGATATTATATGTAATATTTACATGATGAAAATAAACATTTTGATTATTTAAATACAGTACAATTAAATGATCTCGGAATGGATTAAATTCACATCTAAGTGAACGAAAAAAATATTAATAATATCCATAAATTATTGCAGTTAAAATTACTGCTCAAACAAAATACATAAATAAAATGAAGAAATAGCTTCAATGTTCCGGAAAGCTGTACGTTTAGAACAATTTGGGAGTACATTTCATAGCAGCTATATACTAAAATTAATTAAGCCAAATATAGATATAGTTTAGTAATAGCATATTTACATAAAGAGTAACCATATAATAGGAAAAAAAACTGAACACAATCCTAATTCTAGTATCTAGGGAATAACACAAAACAAAAAGAGAAATAAGAAAATATAATTACGTTTATCGATGATAAATGAATATATAAGCATAATATAATTATTCTGATAGGAGGAAAAAGGATGGTTGAAAACGAGTCTAAATGAGGGTACTACTGGTGCATGGCAAATAGCAGAAGAGATTGAGTGACAGAGTAAATGAATAGGAAGATATTATATGCTGTTTTTAAATATTGATCAAGAACCGGATAATGACGTTCAATTGAATTATCCCACTATTCATTAAAATCTTTCGGTCATTTCTAAATGAACAACAAAAATAATAATAAGAATGAATATGGGAATAACAAGCTAATATATATTTAAAGTTGGTGACTAAATAATAAAATCAGCGGAAAATAATAAAGAATAGTCGGGATTGGAAGTCCTCTGGAGCGGTTTGGAACGGTCGGGAGTGGGTCAAGGTCCCAAAGGAAATTGCGCCCTTAAGCGGGTTTTTATTGGCTTCGTACCTAAAGTTGGCTTCAAGGGTCTGGAATCAGATATCGCTAATCCTAAGGTATTTTTCAGAGAATAAGGGTAGAGGATTTTTTTAAATAAACAGAAATTCGTCCATTCCTTCACTTAATCCAGTATCCACAACCTAAACATGTTCAAATCTGACTCGGTAAAAAAAAAATAAAATGTCCGAGGTCATACGTAATTATTTTAACTATATTATTGTTTAATAACATGAATTAAAAATAAAATTAGTCATCATTATTGTTCTTTTTCTTATACCCTATTTCGAAGGACTTCTTATTATACATATCCTCTTAAAATATACACATATACTGTTAAAACTCCGCTTTCGATAAATGTATAACGGTTCAAAATCTTGAGGATCTTAAACATTTTTTGGAAAGTTTAAACCCACTTTAGACCTCTTGTCTGTTTCATTGTAATAACAAAGTATCTAATACAAAATATATATAATACTTATATATTATTTTTGCAAGTAGATCTAACCATTCCATGTTAATACATAAATTTATATCAGAAAACGTTTTGATTACTTCTAGATTCGAATGCAAGCGATCCAATAGTGTTTCCAGATGGAAAACGCAAACTTTTCATTTGTTTTGACACGAATCTCTAGGTTTAAATGTATGGTAATTAGATTTTTTCAATTACTAAAATTATAATTAAACGTATTCATGTCTAAAGTCACAATTGTGAGGCAGGTTAAACAGTTTTTTCTAATTATAAACTTTGAAATTAGTATTAAATCTGAGGAATATATTCCATAATATGAAATGCCTATTATCATTAATTATTTAAAGAAAGATATTTAAAAATTATGAAAAGTCAGTCAAGAACCACAATGGCGAAACTAAAAATAAAGCTTGGATATAAGACAACCGAACTACACAAGCATGACAGTAAAACGGCCCGGCAGAAAAAAAAAATAGTTATTTCATTTTTACTGTATTTTTACTAGTCAAAAATTAATGAGCAGGTCAACTATAGTTAGGGGGAATAACAAAACAATAACAAAATCAACCTAACAACAAAACAACCTTTCAAAATACAAAAACCTATCATAATATAATTTAAAGAATAGTAAATTTTTTAAAATATGATACCTAGTAGAGCGACTTACATCAATAGTTCCCGAGATATTCTTTTATTTCATAAATATACTGAAAAACAGTAGTTAGTGAATTTATTTTGGTTAAACTATAACTTAGGAATTATTAGACGTACATTTGTATAATAGCAACTTACACCTAATTTAAAGTGCTATAAAGGAGTTTATGACGTTTGTCTTCGTAGGAGAGGTAGTATTTGCCAAAATAAATTCACAAAATTTTAATTTATAGTTGCTCAAACAAAACTTTCTGTTTATGAAAAACAACTATTAGAAGTACAAATGTCTGCCAGCACTCAAATTAAAGTTAGTTTAATGCATTATAAAGTAGTTTATAACGGTTATTAATGACGTTTACAAACTAGTAGTTTTTATATTTGCTCATGAAATTTTGTCAAAACACCTAGAAATCAACATTTTGTGATTTTGTTTTGTCAAATATCATAGACACTACTAGTTCTACGAAGAATAACGTCATCAACTACTGTATAGTGCATTCAACTAACTTTAATTTGAGTTCTGGCAGCTTTAGTATATCTAATGGTTCTTTCCATCAAGTAAAGTAGTCTAGTTTAAATTGAAGGAAAAAATTACTTGGAAAGTTGCGGACGTACATCATCGATTCTCAACAGGCTATGTCTAGAGAGGATGCAAATACTAGTATAAGATAGAGCCCGAAATAGGTTAAGTGTTATGCATGTATAATAAATGTAATTAATTTAAGTATAATCATCTACAAAGGGCATTAAATAAAATATAACGCGGAAATTAAAATGTTCGTAAGCGTGTAACTCAGCCTAATTAGGCCATTTATCGAATTAGAATAATTTTAATGCCTAGATATAATCCACACGATTATTTATGTTTCATAACATATGCATTATGACATATTTAAGAATCATATGTCATTATTAATTTTAAAAAATGCTAATACCAATAAAAACTGTTACATTAAGTTAAGTTAATTTAATTTAAATTTAAATTTAATTTAATTTTTCTAAAACATTCTTGTCTTTTAGTTAAATTGAAAGCTAGCATATTTCCAAAACGATACTAAAACTATTCTACAGCTTTTGCAGTGTAATACGATTGAAACTGAGTTCAGGAAATGACAGTAGGTTAAAGGTCATGGAGTAAGTATTGATGCTGGGCCGCTTTTCATCAGCCTCCAAAGCCTAAGCAGAACGATTCTATAACATAATATAGAATAATA
>NW_027112242.1:118458-124384 GCF_000696795.3 Halyomorpha halys | reverse complement strand
GAGAGAGAGAGAGAGAGAGAGAGAGAGAGAGAGAACGTTATCACGACTGTTGTATGTATATGTATATATATATTTTGGTGGGTCTTGAGGATCAGTCAATAATACAACTTTGTAATAATACATTTTTTGGCAACGTTTCACAAATTTTATTGTTTGCATATTCATGCCCTACAATGAGAGAAACAAAGTTTTTTTTAGAACATACACTCTCTTCAAATAATTGTCACAAAACTAAAAGTACATAGTGCAATCTATGACTAATAAATATTGCGATCAAAACATGGTTTAATACAAACATTGCTATGCTGCCATGTTAAGATAAGATGTGTTTAGGTTTCCCACATGTACCGGTTTTTTTTTTGTTTATTTCCCAGAAGGTAGAAAGTCAATTGTTGATATTTTGTCCATTTCTATTTTACAATAATAAGAACATAAAATAGAAACAGACAAAATATAAACAACAGACTGACAACCTACTGGGAAATAAACCAAAAAAAAAAAACGGTACATATGGGGAAACCTAAGCACACCTTACCTACATTTCAAGACCATTTCAGTCCTTTCCCGAATCTGAACATGGCACATCATAATATAGAACACACTGCAGTTGAGAATTGTAAGTAATGTTTGTATTAAACTATATTTTGATTCCAATATTTATTAGTCAGAGATTACACTATGTACTTTTAGTTTTGTGACAATTATTTGAAGAGAGTGTATGTTCTAAAAACTGTGTTTTTCTCATTGTAGAGCATGACTATCCAAACAATAAAGTTGCGAAACGTCGCCAAAAGATGTATCATTATAAAGTTCTATTATTGACTGATCCTCAAGACCCACCAAATGTGTGGTGTGTATATATGTATATGACTTTATCAGTTTATATTTTCAATTTTTAACTATTATTCAATTATTTTAACTCTAATGTGCCTAAAACAAAATTATGTTAATTTAATTAAAAGTAATACTTTATTTTTAAATTAAATTTTAAAGAAATCTCAGTTTGAGACGTTTGGGCAATAATCTAAGGGGTCTATTGAATTAATGGTCGTCCTAAAAGAAGTATCGACGATCCCTAATTAGAATTCTCTCTCCAAATGCTAATATCTTAAAGCTAAACAATTAATAACGAATACTGATTCACCAATCGAACATTTTA
Organism: Halyomorpha halys; assembly: GCF_000696795.3. NCBI lineage: Eukaryota > Metazoa > Arthropoda > Insecta > Hemiptera > Pentatomidae > Halyomorpha > Halyomorpha halys. The sequence continues at coordinate 123,225 of NW_027112242.1, read as the reverse complement.
TGGGAACAACGGGGTCAGAATCAGACTCCTATTTAAATCAACAGTCTGGGAAAAAAACAGTTTTGTTAAAGCTACATCGACGATAATTTCAATTCTAATACCATGGACTGAAAATAACTATTAAGAAATCATCGCAATGTTTATATTTTTAAATAACTATCCGAAATGTTTTCTTCTGATTTTTATCTGTCAAACCATTAGATACAAACTTCTTTTTCACAAATATTTTTTAAAATTAATTAATCACAAAGATATTTAATAAAAAAAATAATGCTTTTTAATAATTAGAACAGACCAGATAATTATTTAATCAAAATTTTTTTCACATAAAAATAGTTTTGTATACATTATTTATTGTTTATATGAACTAAATTAAATATTTCTAAAACCATCTTTGAAAAATAATATTGTGTATTTTAACATAGAAGCAGAGGAAATCCGGTGTGTTAGGAAACCCTTCTCTAAAACACACTCCATTTTGTTTAACAGCTGTTCGACAATATTATCAAGTATCGTTTTAAATAAAAATTCTTTCATAACATTGAACCTTTAATTTTTTTAAATAGAAGTGATACGGTTTCTGGTACTGTAAAATCTATTGAAACGAAAAATAGCGATTTTGAACCCTGCAAAATACAGCCAGATGATTCCAGAAAATCTGTACAGTAATGAAAAGGTCTGTACAATACATGTTCCATTTTTCCAAAACAGTGCGAAATAGTGATATAGAGCATTAATATTACTCAGTTTATCAGTTTATCCTATGTTTATTCTGTTTTAGACTGCTAATGTGAGTTGTTCTATCTCGTGTCTTTTTTTTTCTCAAAAGCATTTCTTCTCTTTTTAATTACTGGTGTTTAAGAAACCTATTTTGTAATCTTCTTGTTGTTATATTAGCTTGCAATAATATGTACGATATATTTTTTTTAATATTAGTAATTTTATTTTTCCCACTGAGACCCGCGGACAGGTCTCTTGGAGATCACTGAACAGTAATGTACACTAGTGAAATATAAACCAGAACGCACAGAAATAGTAAAGCGAGTCCAGAATGGCGAGGTGCCAACAAGCTGTTGCCCGTTGCCACTTCCGACCTACTGTAGTAGTCCAGGTCAGAGGGTTGGTCTCTTTACAGTCTAAGGTTAATGACTTTATAAAGTGTACATAATTATGCGAATGAACATTAAAAATATAAATTTTACTGTAAAGAGTTATACTGCCTGAGAAGGCCGGGGAACACCAACAGCCTGTATCGTGGATCCCTACAGTAGTATATAATCCTACAATATTATAATTTAGTTTTCAAGCTATATAATAGTCAAAACTAAGACATAAAAATGCCAAAATTACAAACGGCACCATTCTTTAAAAGGTATTACACTCTACGAATGAAATAAATAATAAGGAACGGAAAAATCTCATGAATAAATATTATATGGAAAAGCAGTTGCGGAACCGAAAGCACCTTTAAGGGTTGACATTTATAGTTCCCAGAGAACCCGCGTAATAAATCTTGACCTTCACACTCATTTGAAAAGAACTGGTAACCGAGCATCCTTCCTGGCCCAGTTGTAGAAGGTAAGTCGTTGAATCACTTCTTCAACTACAATTTTTTATATTCAGTTCAGTAAAATATTTTTTATCTAATACAAATAGTGGTTTGAAATCATTTTCGTTATAGCCATCTAAATTTTACATTAAACGCGTTTTGTATAAAACAAAGTATAAATGGGACATAGTTCATTTTCTGCGTTTGTTGCCTATAAAGCCAAGTTCAAAAACACACTTTTAAGTATTTATATAAAAGAATTTAAACATTTTTAATTCTGAAAAATTCAGTTTTTTAATAGCATTATACGGTTTTCACATGTTGTTTACAACATTAAGAACGACCTAATTTTTAAATTACGTATTTTTTAAAATTCTGTTCTTAGACCTAACTCCTTATACGGAACAAACGCAGATTTATCAAAAATTTCCCATGTTTATTTCAAAATAATCAGATTTAATAATAAGGAAAGGAAGCAGATACCTAGTAATCAACATCGTTAATTATAATTATTTTCATACAGAACAAACAAAACTTTGACTGGCTATTATAAACGAAATATACATACTCTAAAAATTTTCTTTATATATAACTCAATGCCGGTAGCTACACACCACCCTCACACAGCCTCATCAGGTTTTTAAATCCAGGAAAGAGATTGAGAGAGTAGAGCTGGGATCTCTTGTGTCCTACTTTACCCTCCACATTTTGTTGACAAAGCATTTTTCGAGCTTCCTTAGATTAAATAAGAAATTATTGTACACCAGTAAAAGTTTACAAAAGATGAATTATTTTATTTTAAAATAAGGTTTTAATTATTTACTCCTTTTTCTATTATATAATTTATTTATTTTTATAATGATTTTTCTTTAATCTGTAAATACGGCATGAAGGTTACCACACAGTACTAATACCTATTGCTCATAAAATAAAAAAATATTTGCTATGTAGGATTATTTACCGATGACTACGTTTATCCTAGGTATAATTTCATTTATAATTTAAAACAATATAATCGTTTCAAGATATGTGTTAGTGCTTATATAAGATGGGTATACATGAGCTGCTGATGGAACAACACTACCGTGAGTATTTCATTACGCAATAGAATAGAATTTTCCTTTTTCTTTATTTTGTTAGACTTTTATTATGCAAAGCACAAGGCTTTAGTTTCCATGGGAACAAACCATGGTATATATTCCATGAATATCAAGTATGAATTTATGTAAAATGACATGTAATATGAGAAATAATTTTTCTTCTTGTAGATGTTTCCGAGAAAAGGTCTATGTCGCATTGTAACTAATCAAAACGGTACCCACACTTAGCGGTACACAAGATATACAAATACCGTAAAGTTGGCGGTGCCATGTAAGATACCTTAGTCATGAACCAGAACCACGGCTCAGAATTCTCAGATCTCTTGAGAAAGGGGACTGAGGCCATCTTAGGAGACTAACGGGATATTTACACAAGCTTTAAGAACAATAGGGAATACCATTTGGCCGAACGAGACAACATTCTTGAGGCAGGCAAACTGTTCGGTCGTGCTGGCTTGGGATCTCCGGTGATCCTCGTTCGTGGGCCTGTGATTATAGAGCACTACAGATGGCTGTTAGGAAAATGGGTCCGATGGTAAGATAAACCAACATAAATTAGTTCTACAGACTGTGAAGATCACACTTCAGATTATGTTTACAGCTCTAAACGGTATAACGTGATAATAATAATAATTTATTTATCTTATAAATCAAATCAAATAAATAATAATTATTATAAATATATCAGCGAGATATAGAAAGGAAGTTATAGACGAACATTTGAGAATTTTCACCTTCATTTTCTATAAAAATTAAGAATTTTTATCGAAACATAAATGTAAGATTCCAAATAATAAATCATTATTCACGAAGTACAAATATAGCAGAATCATGAGGTAAAAACAACCACGAAAAAACAGTACATTAGTATGCAAAAGTGTTCAGAACCTCAAAATTGTTTTGAATAAAAACCCCAATATTTTTATCATGTAATTTATAATGTAATATATGGAAAGCCATCTAACATTGTTTATTGTTAAATTTGAAAAATTCAAAAAATATAAGTTCGTACATTAATTCCGCAAAATGAGTCAATTCTTGTAGCAACCCCAAATACTAGAATAAATATTGATAAAACGTCCATATTATGAGTCGAATCACTATATAAATTTAACCCCGAGAAAGTGAAGCTAGTGAACGAAAGATGAAAATACACGAAAAACCGGTCTCTGATGATAACGTTATTGTGTTCAGTTCATAAGTAACGAGCCCATTAATTGTGATGGATTTTTAAAATTTTTATTGTAAAACTAAATTTAACCCAAAGTTATAGACAATGTCACAGTGCATAATTCTTTATACCAAGTAAAGAATAAACTTTATTTAATTGAAATCGGAATCAAGAATTCATTCAATTTGTCTTCAGTCCATGACGACACACACAAACGTACACACACACACAAAAACACACATACTGAATTATTTTAATATTTAATTCATCTGAGGCATTTCCAAAACTACATAGATGTTCATTTACATTAATCCATTTCCAGTTCATGACAAAGGCTACATATTATATCTCCTCTGATTATTACTACGGAGCCGATCAACAAAGGTGAATCAGGTTCTACATTGAAATTGTTCCAGACAACGCAGTACACAGTACAGGGAAGAGGAACCATTGAGAACAGAAATAGATCTATTTAGCAATCGTCAATAAGACAGGTACCGAACCCATTGTCGGAATGGTATTGTGTTAGAGTGACATTATTGAAGAGGACAATGAGACAATCACCTTGGATGGGTACCCTTGGGCCATATCTTGGAGTGCTCCCAGGAACGAATCAATTACAATGAAGATATTGATGGGCTAAAGGGAGGTTTACGGTCCGGCAACAAACTGAGTCAAGGCTTTCTAGTCAGTAAGGAATGGGCATAGCTTCAGCAAGAAAATGAATTATTTAGGATATAATATCTCAAAACGAAGACTTCTTGCAATAATTTAGTTGTTGAGGCAAAGGTCATTCTGTTCACATCGAAATTAATTGTCATTAAAAATAATTAATTAATTACTGAGCGGATTAACTTCAAATGCTCTAAAATAATCCAATATGCTAGTGAATAATTAGTTTTAATGGATGAAGCAGGTAATATTTCTTAATATATAAATATATATTA